>NC_090766.1:49903554-49931054 GCF_036898095.1 Palaemon carinicauda | reverse complement strand
CAATGAACAATCTGCAAATATTGGTTTATGCGACAAAGCTACATTAGGGCAAATGACGTATGCAAGACTCACCTCTAATTGTGTGTTTATATATATATATATATATATATATATATATATATATACATATATATATATATATATATATATATATATATATATGTATATATATATATATATATATATATATATATATATATATATATGTATATATATATATATATATATATATATATATATATATATATATATATATATATATATATAAACAGAATATTGTTTCACAGTTCCCTGACATGGAAATTATTTAACGTTGAACAACAAAACCGAGAAGCTGTTTCATCAAATCCGGTTTAACTGGTAGTGTCGAAACTATAATTGTTTCTAGAATATATCTTCGTAACTATCAGTTTAAAATACAGCAATTCTTCAAAAGAGGTCCAGTACATATTTTCCTCTATATTGAAGATCTCACTGAATTATTTGAAAATGTACAATTGATAATGCAGCTGAGCATAAATATATCAAAATTTAATCCCGGAGTTAAATCTAAACATATTTGTATAGGAAGCTAAACATACAAACTAACACTACAGTCATCCCTAAAATGAAGATTTGATAAACCTTGTTAATAAAACATCTTATCACAAAATTTAATTATAAAGACACAATTCAATAAAAGGCGTATTTCCATTAAGTATATTTGATAAAGGAGGTGGATAGAAATAAAACATTTGATTAAGAGCTAAATGTAAAGACGACTGTTATTAGAATAGCTATTTCTAATATATATATATATATATATATGTATATATATATATATATATATATATATATATATATATATTCAATAGAAAAGTAGAATCAAATAAAAACTTTCAAAATAGGAGGTAATTTTAAAAAAACCATTTGACAAAGGATCTATAAAAAAAAAAAACTTCTGATATAGGACAAATAAATCATAAACCCCGAATTTTTAGATATAAAAAAAAAAACAAGTCAAACAAAAACTCAAAATATCTAATAATTTCTGCTTTAATATTTAGGAAAACTTATATAAAATAAGTAAAAGGCAATATCCAGAAAGACAGAAGCCAATAAGAGCCACAGATATTCTCCTGAAAAGATGTATCTACTTTGAGAACAACACGGGGCCGCCTCCCAATAGGGCATTTCTGATTTATGAGAGACTTGGCCCAAAAGGCCAGACCTGGAGAGTGTAGGTCAATAGGAGAGAGAGAGAGAGAGAGAGAGAGAGAGAGAGAGAGAGAGAGAGAATGTTCGTATGACTATCTGGAATATTCATATTCATACTGTACATACACTGTATAAACATACATTATATACATATATATATATATATATATATATATATATATATATATATATATATATATGTGTGTGTGTGTGTGTAGATGAATACGCACGTTTAGCATACCCTCACACACATATATATGCATATAAATAGGTGTGTGTATATGTGTATATTATATATACATATATATATATATATATATATATATATATATATATATACACACATATATATATACATATATATATATACAGTATATATATATATATATATATATATATATATATATATATATATATATATATATGTATGTGTGTGTGTGTTTATATATATGTTAGAAAATTGAGTAATTTGCAAAGTGTTACTACGGCTTTAGACTGACCTTTTGCAACACTCAACCTATGAAATACATAGGACTGAACTTTTAGTCTGTAGACGCCAATTTGAATAGAAGAAGCTATACATGGCGAACATGTTTGATGTTAAACAAATTATGTGTTCCCCAAAAAATCGGGTTGGCATTATATCAATGGTTTCAGACAGCGTTGTCCCACTATCCGCGCTCGATTAAAAGATACCAGAACATGACATCACATATTTTCCTTTAAGGTTTCATTATAAACCAATTCTTATATTTAATCGTTGAATTTCTGTATGATACTAAAATACTGAACAAAGCACTGTTGGGCTTTAAATTTAACTCCGGTATTAAATTTTGATATATTTATGCTAAGCTGCATTATCAATTGTACATTTTCAAATAATTCTGTGACATCTTCAATATAGAGAAAACTATGTACTGGACCCCTTTTGAAGAATTGCTGTATTTTAAACTGATAGTCACGAAGGTATATTTTAGAAACCATTATAGTTTCGACGCTACCAGTTAAACCGGATTTGATGACACAGCTTCTCGGTTTTGTTGTTCAACGTTAAATAATTTCCATGTTGCCTGGGAACTGTGAAACAATATTCTGTTTTTATATATATATATATATATATATATATATATATATATATATATATATATATATATATATATATATATATATATATATATAAACACAATTAGAGGTGAGTCTTGCATACGTCATTTGCCCTAATGTAGCTTTGTCGCATAAACCAATATTTGCAGATTGTTCATTGAATATTATTTAAAACCATTTAATCCCATAACATCGATATCGTTGACTCATAGTTAAAATGAAAATAAAAACAGAAATAGAAATGAAAAATCAAATCTAATGCTTCCATCAATATTTCGAAGAGATAGCCATGTGAGTACAATACTTTATTAAACGCATCATGCTGTAATTCATCGGTTGTCTGTCAAATGGCAAATTGGACAGACATACGTTCCGGCAATTGACAGCAGTAAGCTACTGTTGTTGAGTTTTACATTTTACTAATGGGTCTGAAAATGTTGTCATTTGATTGTTCTCAATAGTGAAATAGATGTTGGTGCTGTATTCGCTCATGAAGTAATTCTTCTATAGGGTGTTTGTTGTTTTGCCTGTCTTTTTGTCCTGAAATGTTTCGACCCTACTAAAGGACAAAAAATGTTTCGACCCCACTAAAGGTCAAAAAATGTTTCGACCCTACTAAAGGACAAAAAATGTTTCGACCCCACTAAGGGTCAACAAATTTTTCGACCCTACTAAAGGTAAAAAAATGTTTCGACCCTACTAAAGGTAAAAGAAATGTTTAGACCCTACTAAAGGTCAAAAAATGTTCAGACCTTGCTTAAAAAAAAAAAAACTTATCTGGAATTACATTAGAAATTGCTCTTTAGGATTTCTGGTGTCTTTCTCAAAACATTTTTTTTTTTACTGGATGGAATTTAGGTTTATTTGATGAAAAGGAAAGCAAAGGTATTACTTACTGGAATAAAACATAAAACTCTCAAGAGAATACCTCGTATAACTATTTGGTGTTTTTTTTTTATACTGGATGTGATCTAAGTCTATTTGATGAATAGGAAAGCAAAGGTATTACTTACTGGAAACAAACATAAAACTCTTGACAAGCGAATAACTCGAATAACTATATGGTGTTCAGTATATTTTTTAACAGGGAAAGCGAAACGTTATCCTATTTTGACCATCGGTAACATTAGACAATGCCAATTTACCGAATACTTTGTTGCTGTTCTGTGCTTTGTTGTTACTCCAGCTGCAAAGAAGATCTACCTCACATTGGGATCGAATCCTAGTCAAGAGAAAGGCTATCAATCATGCCAGCGGAGATATGGAGAGCGACTTTGCTTTACATTTGAAGTGACTTAGGTTTTATGTAAGTGTAACTTAGAAATGTATATATTTTGAACAAAACATTTATAATTTTCTTCATATATATATATATATATATATATATATATATATATATATATTTATATAAATACAGTATATACATATGCACACACAAATATATGTATATGTATATATGTTTACATTTATATATGCATTTGTATATATGTTTACATTTATAGATGCATATATATGTACATACACACACACACACACACACACACACACATATATATATATATATATATATATATATATATATATATATGCACTTACACATACGTGTATATATGTATGTATGTACATGTATATACAGTAAATATGATTATATTTATGTATATTTATATATTTATACGTATATATATGTACATATATATATATATATATATATATATATATATATATATATATATATAAGTATATACATACATACATACATACATACTAAACTGGGTTAATTTCCATTTAACCATTTCTAATTATCCTTACTTATTCTCATTAGCCTTTGCTATACACACACATCATTTCATGATGCTTCTCTCCCTTCAATCCCTTTTATTCTTTTTATCTTCCCGTCTCGTTTCGTCTCCCTTTTCTTTTTTGGAAAAGTTCCTTTGTCAAGACTGTCCTTAATCATCCAATTATCAGAACTTTTCGCCGGGGCCTTTTGTGTCACTGGGACAGCCATTGCTACATTCGTTGTATAACGTATATAATTACTCTGTACTCTTTCTTCATGAAGTGGTATGAGGCAACTTCCTATTTCTTTTGATTTCTTACAAAACACTTGCTCAAAGGATGGATGTTATCAGTGACTTTGGCCATCCCCACCCTCCTTACACACTATAGAAAACGTACTTTCTGGACGTGTTGTCAAAGGACCCAAGGTTGTTTCTACAAGAAGGTAAAGTATATATATATATATATATATATATATATATATATATATATATATATATATATATATATATAATATGATATGATATAATATAATATATCATCATCACCTCTTCCTACGCCAATTGACGCAAACGTCCTTGATATATACAGTATATATGTATATATATATATATATATATATATATATATATATATATATATATATATATATATATATCGAAGACGTTTGCGTCAATTGGCGTAGGAAGAGATGATGATGATATATATTATATATATATATTATATATATATATATATATATTATATATATATATATATTATATATATATATTATATATATATATATATTATATATATGTATATATATACATACATACATATATATATATATATATATATATATATATATATATATAAATATACACATACATGTTCGACTATCCAGTGTCCATATCTGAAGTAACTGAAGAAATTTTTCTAGTCAAGTTGATATGATTACGAGAACAGCCAATACAAGCATCGACGAGTTTAAGTTTCCCAAATCTGAGAAAATGGCTATAGTTACACCGGTTCTGAAAAGTGCTCTAGATTATCAGGAATTAAGCTCTAATAGACCTATTTCGCAGCTTTCCTTTATTTCAAAAGTGCTAGAATACATAATTCTTGAACAACTATTTAGCCACTTAGAAGAAATAGAAACTTTGCCAGACAACTAGTCTGCTTACAGAAAATTATACTCTACGGAGACGGCTATCTGTTCAGTTGGAAATGATGGATGAAAACAAATGTGGTATTTTAATGTTACTTGATCCTAGTGCTGCTTTTGATACAGTTATGCATGAACGCTACTAAATGATCTACGGTCTATCGGCATTGAAGATCAATCCTTTGACTACCTAAAAGACTACTTGGTTGACAGAAATACTGGTGAAAATTGGGAACTCTTATTCGTCATATGAACCATTAAAGAAAAGGGTACTTCAAGGGAGTCTACTGGGCCCAATATTATTATTATTATTATTATTATTATTATTATTAGTTCGAAAAGCAAGCTGCTATAAGCCCAAAGACTCCAACAGGGAAAAATAGCCAAGTAAGGAAAGGAAATAAGTAAACGATATGAGAAATGATTAACAATTAGTAAAATATTTAAAAAACAGTAACAAAATCAAAACAGATATTTCATATAAAACTATGAAAAAGACTTTTGTCAGCCGATTCAACATAAAGATATTTGCTGCAAGTTTGAACTTTTGAAAGTTCTGCCGATTCAACTACCCGATTAGGAAGATCATTTCTCAACTTGGTCACAACTGGAATAAAACTTCTAGAATACTGTGAAGTATTAAGCCTCATGAAGGAGAAGGCCTGACTATTAGAATTAACGGCATGCCTAGTATTACGAACAGGATGGAACTATCCGGGAAGATCATAATGAAGTAATTGAACGATGGTGCCAGAGAGTAATAACTAAATCAGGAATAAGAAATTTAATCGACCGTAAGCTCCTGTCCAACAAATTAAGATGAGAATCAGCAGTTGAAGACCAGACAGGAGAACAATATTCGAAACGAGGTAAAATGAAAGAATTAAAACACTTCTTCAAAATAGATTGGTCACCGAAAATCTTGAAAGACTTTCTCAATAAGCCAATTTTTGTGCAACTGAAGACACAGACCTAATGTGTTTCTCAAAAGTTAATTGGCTGTCGACAATCGCACCCAAAGTTTTAAAGGAGTCATACAGAGTTAAATTCAGTATTAGTGTATTAGTCAGTTGAAAGTACTGCAAAGGCATGTAGGGAAGCTCAAACTATTTGCAGATGATACACAATGATATAGACCGAATTCTCACCATTGTTAGGGAGTGCATGACAATCAAACAACTAAAATTGAATGAAAATAAAACAAACTTGAGTGATATTCAAATAAACATAAATAAGATCTATGCCCGGATATTTAGTAAAGTTCGGATTCTAGGCTTATCTCTTGACTGTTACTTGTATCTCAATGCCCAAATAAGTAATGTAGTAAAAACTGCTGGTTATCGTCTTAAAAACTTTGCTTTTATAAAGAAGTACACCTGGATGAACATTCTTGCAAGGACACTTGTGATAAACTGTGTTGTTACCAGGATTGACTACTGTAACTCCATTCACTACAATTTCACTACAAAGTTGGAGCAAATGCTTTTTTGTTGACCAGGTGGACATGAGTCTTTTTTAGTTTATTTATGAAATATTTGTATTTGATGTTGTTAATAGTTTATATATGACATGTCTGTTTTGACGTTGTTACTTATTTTAGAATGATTTATTGTTAATTTGTTCTCTTCATTTATTTATTTCCTTATTTCCTTTCCTCACTGGGCTATTTTTCCCTGTTGGAGCCCCTGGGCTTATAGCATCTTGCTTTTCCAACTAGGGTTGTAGCTTGGATAGTAATAATAATAATAATAATAATTTACCAAAAGTGCAACTTAAGAAATTACAAGACAAAATAAACAGAGGAGCAAGATTGATAAAAGGTGTCCCACCTAGAGACCTGGCTGCCGATTAAAGCTAGAATTGAATTCAAAATATGTACAATAACCCACCAAGTTATCAGGACCGGTCGTCCACAATACTTAATAGAATTGCTACTTATTGCTCAGCCAACGAACCGTGTTGGCACGAGAATAGTTACAGATGGTTTTAAACTATTGGAACGTAGATATACGTGTACTGTAGGCTCTAGAACCTTTAAATATGCAGCCCCGAGACTATACAATAAGTTTTCACTAGATATCCGAAAGACTGAAGATATTAAGGCTTTCAAAAGGAAACTGAAGATTTTCTTGTTCTGTAAGTCTTTAGATGGTGTGGTTTTAACAATGAACGAGCAATATGCGGCGTGAAATGCCGAGTGCCTTGGAATGAACATCATACAATGACTGAAATTACTGTATTAAGAAAGGTTTTCCCTGCTGTATAGGACCAGAAAAGTGGTCTTTAAAGTAAAGTAAGTAAAGTATACTCACTCATGTTGAGAACCCTTTTAGGTAAAATGGAAACAGAAGATTGACTGATGTCTCTGTTTGTTGACAGTCACACTTTACCATATATTACAAGCAAAACGAACAGAAGACGTCCCGGTCCCTGCTGTAAATCAACACAGTCCAAGCATCCACACGCTAACATTCTCACAAGTATTCAAACTTGAGATAGAAATTAAGAAAAAAAGAAAATACCTACGAAAAGGAGATACATCCGGGTTCACTGGTGTCCTCGAACTTGTTTTCGAAGGCATATAAACGTTTATCCAGTAAGATTCCCTTGCAAAAAAATTGGATATGCATGTAAAGTCTTCGTTGTATTTATATGCTGACTTTGTGGATCAGAATAGTAATAGTAGCCCAGGTTATTTTTAAGCTATACTGTGAAATCAAGAAATCAAGTAAAATGACGTTTGTTATATATTTAAACCAGGAAAAAATTCAGGATTTTTTATGATGATGGATCCCGTCTCCTGCATGGAAATGTTGACATACATTTGCTTATTTTCATTCCTCAAAGGAAATGCCAGTAATGTATGTTGGAGAATTTAGTATTAACATCGAATGTTCTTGTTTCCATGAGAAAATGTATGTTCTGTTTGAAGTAAACACATACGACTGGCATTCGGAACAGTTCAAAGAATTGGAGTAAGGTAATTTCAGGTACAGAAGTTCATGTATTTTGATAGAAATATATTTTCCCTTTGATGCAAAACATAAGAAGGTCGTTCAAAATAACTCTGTCCTATCCCCAAAGCACCATCGATGGAATGTTCACGACGTGTTGCTCAACACTGCTTAGTGATATTTTATCACTCAGATCCAAATAATATGGTCACGAAAAAATTTGCATTCTTAAGGTGCCATATTGGATGAGTATTAGTAATAAGATAATGATTCAATTACACAGATGACTGGCCTTGGAACTACCACCCCTGTTGTTTTGACTGGGCCAATGTCTTTGAATAACTTAGCTTGATTCTGAATTTTATCTTGATTATTTTTGTTTAATGTCCCAATTTCAGTGAGTAATGATTTAATTTTCCAATTTATTAATATAATACCATTAGAATCCTGAAATACAGACAGAATTCAGCGCTTTTGACTGACAAATGACACAAGCTTAATTTTTTTTTTTTTTCGTATGTGGAGAAGCATTTTCTTTCCATTGTATTTTTTGAATCATGTTCTAAGTGTAGCGTCCATGAATCATAATGATTTAATGATGTGTGAAAATTGATTGGGTCAGCCTGGTGATGAAAAGTGTCCTGGAAGTTAACTCTTATTGCCTACAGATATCAGGCGAAGTACTGTTCACGGGACCAACACTGACGCCTTTGGTCTTGGCCCTCATCACCCTAAGCCATGTAATGAGTGACATATTACTATTCTTTGGGGAAGATTATTTTATTGGCATCCTTGTCATACTTGAATTCAGTCCTCTTGATACTTTTGAGCTCGACTTCTCACTAAATGATTTGACCCTCAAGACCGAGGCCCTTTATAGGACATGCCATTAAACTCAACTGACCGAGGCCCTTTATAGGACATGCCATTAAACTCATCTGACCGAGGCCCTTTATAGGACATGCCATTAAACTCATCTGACCGAGGCCCTTTATAGGACATGCCATTAAACTCATCTGACCGAGGCCCTTTATAGGACATGCCATTAAACTCATCTGACCGAGGCCCTTTATAGGACATGCCATTAAACTCATCTGACCGAGGCCTTTTATAGGACATGCCATTAAACTCATCTGACCGAGGCCCTTTATAGGACATGCCATTAAACTCATCTGACCGAGGCCCTTTATAGGACATGCCATTAAACTCATCTGACCGAGGCCCTTTATAGGACATGCCATTAAACTCATCTGACCGAGGCCCTTTATAGGACATGCCATTAAACTCATTTGACCGAGGCCCTTTATAGGACATGCCATTAAACTCATCTGACCGAGGCCTTTTATAGGACATGCCATTAAACTCATCTGACCGGAGGCCCTTTATAGGACATGCCATTAAACTCATCTGACCGAGGCCCTTTATAGGACATGCCATTAAACTCATCTGACCGAGGCCCTTTATAGGACATGCCATTAAACTCATCTGACATAGGCCCTTTATAGGACATGCCATTAAACTCATCTGACCGAGGCCCTTTATAGGACATGCCATTAAACTCATCTGACCGGAGGCCCTTTATAGGACATGCCATTAA
The DNA here is from genome assembly GCF_036898095.1 of Palaemon carinicauda. Lineage (NCBI taxonomy): Eukaryota > Metazoa > Arthropoda > Malacostraca > Decapoda > Palaemonidae > Palaemon > Palaemon carinicauda. The sequence continues at coordinate 49,921,276 of NC_090766.1, read as the reverse complement.
ACTCATCTGACCGGAGGCCCTTTATAGGACATGCCATTAAAGTCATCTGACCGAGGCCCTTAATAGGACATGCCATTAAACTCATCTGACCGAGGCCTTTTATAGGACATGCCATTAAACTCATCTGACCGGAGGCCCTTTATAGGACATGCCATTAAACTCATCTGACCGAGGCCCTTTATAGGACATGCCATTAAACTCATCTGACCGAGGCCCTTTATAGGACATGCCATTAAACTCATCTGACCGAGGCCCTTTATAGGACATGCCATTAAACTCATCTGACCGAGGCCCTTTATAGGACATGCCATTAAACTCCTCTGACCGGAGGCCCTTTATAGGACATGCCATTAAACTCATCTGACCGAGGCCCTTTATAGGACATGCCATTAAACTCCTCTGACCGGAGGCCCTTTATAGGACATGCCATTAAACTCATCTGACCGGAGGCCCTTTATAGGACATGCCATTAAACTCATCTGACCGGAGGCCCTTTATAGGACATGCCATTAAACTCATCTGACCGGAGGCCCTTTATAGGACATGCCATTAAACTCCTCTGACCGGAGGCCCTTTATAGGACATGCCATTAAACTCATCTGACCGGAGGCCCTTTATAGGACATGCCATTAAACTCATCTGACCGGAGGCCCTTTATAGGACATGCCATTAAACTCATCCTAGGACAAAAACTATACAGGATAGGATTTTACAACATATATTATCGTATAGCTGACTAAAATTCCTTTCCATTGACATATAATGTTTGTAAAATTTGCATATACATGAATAATATAGAAAAGAGAAAGAACTAGTAATCACCGGGTTTTGATTACGAGGTATGGTGCTAAACGGAGTAGAAATAGGTGACGTAAATTACATCCAATGGCACTCAAAGGGTTAATGATGGAAAGCGAAAGGAGGAGAGTTTGACCATATAATCAGGGATTTCATTGAAAGTCATAGACGTTCAGTTTTACTGTTAATGAAGCAGCTTCCTTGTTACCTTTTATTTTATTATTCATTTTGGGGTTTTGGTTATAAATACAGCTGAATCAAATAAATGATAGTCTGTGTATAAAAGTGTAAGTAGTTGAAGTAACCACTCACATCAAAAGGTGTTGCGAGTTCCTTAATTTACTTAATGATGATGACTAAACTGTAGTATACATAAATACTTTTCCACACACTTATAAAACAAAAACAAAAAAGTGTAAATTATACTTTTGAACATGTAATATTTCATGCTCTTACAAAAGTATATAAAGTTAATGTACCGTATATACATTATATTCAGTATATATATATATATATATATATATATATATATATATATATATATATATATATATATATATATATATATCAATCATCATCTCCTCCTACGCCTATTGACGCTAAATGCTCATAGTTGTGACTATATATGGATGCGCCCGCGCGCATACACTCACTCACACACACGCGCGCGCGCGCACACACACACACACACACACACACATATATATATGTATATATATATATATATATATATATATATATATATATATATATATATCTATATATATATATATATATATATATATATCTATATATATATATCTATATATCTATATATGTATATATATATATATATTCATATATATATTTTTATATATTATATATATATGTATATATTCATATATATATATGTGTATATATATATGTATGTATATATATATATATATATACATATATATATATATACATATATATATATTCATATTTATATTACACCAACCAGAATTGAGCATATACTGTAGTCAAACATGTTATTTCAGATTAACTTTGAAATCGCCATACCCTTTGATTTGTTGCTGTTAATAAATCTGCCATTTAAATTTCGACGAATGAAAATACATACACTACAGTTTTATCAAATGCATTTGCCAATGCAACATTCCCGAGCGTCATCAATTAAAACGCAAATACCATCCAATAGAAATAACTAGGTCCTTCACACACTGATATTAATATTAACCCAAAGCGTGGCTACCTAGTTCACATCTGAAGGACCATTATCTTGAGCCTTTCCCACTCGAGGGGATTAAAGTGGACGGGATAAGTTGGGGAAAAAAAATCCCCTTCTCAGGAGCTAAGGGAAGTGGCAAGAGATTAATGGTATTGCCAATTCCGCCAATTGAGGTCTTTAGGGTAACACACTTCCTGAATATTTCGTTCCCTCTTTCGTCTCGAATATTTCTCCTTGTATGTCCTTTGACCAAGAAAGATACATCTCTTGCGTGCCATTGCATTTTAGGTGGACGTAATTTTGGTATTGTGTGGAATATAATATGATACTGTATATTATTATTATTATTATTATTATTATTATTATTATTATTACTAGCCAAGCTACAACCCTAGTTGGAAAAGCAAGATGCTACAAGCCCAAGGGCTCCAACAGGGAAAAATAGCCCAGTGAGGAAAGGAAATAAGGAAATAAATAAATGATGAGAATCAATTAACAATATATCATTCTAAATATAATATATCAGTATAATATATCTGCTTATTCTTCATGATATTGACATTTTTTTAAACCTTTTTTATGCTTATTGATTGGAGTTGTTTGAGTATTTTCTTGTTATCATTATCAATTTTATTTATATTTTAATTAAGGTTTTGTTCATGTCTTTACGTAATTTTTTTTTATTCTTATCTGAAATTGAGGTTATATTCTCATTATATCTTTATTCTTTATTAACTACCCATATTAAGCATAAGCTGATGCAAGTCTGTGTTGTATTTTTATTTTTATTCATTGATTTTCTCCATTACGAAAATATAAAATCACTGATGAACTGTTCTAGCTTTGGGCAGCAGTTGTATGTAATTCATATATTTAATCTTTCACTGTTCGATTTACCAAGACGATTTCAACATTACTGTATTAAGAATACGTTAATAGTTTTTCATCTCCATTTTGATTTTGTTTTTCGTCAACATATTCATTTATACATAAGTGTACATATAACCGCGTGACGTGTGATTGTCTACTTATTTAGACAATTTCTATAAGACGTTAATATATGTATATATATATATATATATATATATATATATATATATATATATATAATATATATATAGTGTATATAATATATATCTATATATATATATAGTGTATATAATATATATATATATATATATATATATATATATATATATATATATTTCAAATAAGCAATGTATATATTATTACATTAAGGTCTGGACTCTCTTGACGACCTCGGGATCATATATATATATATATATATATATATATATATATACATTTACAGTATATATATATATATATATATATATATATATATATATACACATTTACAGTATATATATATATATATATATATATATATATATATATATATATATATATATATACACACACACATTTACAGTATATATATATGCATATATACATATACACACATTTTATTTTATTTTTTTCAATAACACATCCATGCAATAATTAGATAAGTGGCATGTATGGCTAAATACATGGGTTATTTCTTTCTATCTTTCATCTTTCATTGTTATAAACGTAGAGTTTAACCTTTATCAAGAAATACTGTACAGAGGCAAGAATTGCAATTAAAAAAAAAATTGATTCTCATGAATGAAAGGCGTGTCGTTTAGTTTAAAAGAGCGAAGTACCGAGTGTGCAGGTATAAAAAGCCATTCTATATGATTGACATATGGTCGCATTGCTTTAATTAATCGTCTTATCTTTACGTGAGGATTGATCAGAATAGTAAATAATTGCCATGATCTGTAAGAGATATGAAAAAAGAAGAGAACATTATATATATATATATATATATATATATATATATATAAATATATATATATATATATAATATATATATATATATATATATATATATATATATATATATATCTTTTGGCTTTGATATGAAATTATCGTGTGGGAATGAAGGAAAAGGTAACTAAAAGAAACACTATATATTTGGTTTGACATTACAACCCTGTTAACTGTCAGATCAGTGTAAACTGAAATCAGTGGTATGTGTTAGTTTTGCTTTTATGGCCTTTAATTAAAGTAACAGTCAATCACTATATATATATATATATATATATATATATATATATATATATATATATATATATATATATATATATATATATATATATATATTACCCAAAACGCATGTTGGCCTGGCACCGTTTGATGTACAATATATGCTCTCTTGATCCTAACTTGCTTCACAAACTCTGTATGTGGCTGATAACTTTTTGAAAAGGACAAGAGGAAACATTATTAACTTTGTTTCTGTCGTACGATGAATTGAAAGGCAAGGATTCATACTTTTAGTCTTTAAAATTGATTTTTTTTTTTTTTTTACGTAGCCTGCTGTTTAGATCAACTGGTTATTTTCTACGCTTCGTAATGGTTACAGGTAATGGATGCTGGCATTATTATTATTATTATTATTATTATTATTATTATTATTACTTGCTACGCTACAACACTAGTTGGAAAAGCAGGATGCTATAAGCCCAAGGGCCCCAACAGGGAAAAACAGCCCAGTAAGAAAAGAAAATAAATAAACTAATATAGAAGTAATGAAGAATTGAAATATTATAAGAAAAATAATATTGAAATAAATCTTTCATGCATAAAATATTAAAACTTTAAAGAAACAACAAGAGGAAGAGACATAAGATTGAATAGTGTGCTCGGGTGTACCCTCAAGCAAGAGAACTCTAATCCAAGGCAGTGGAAGATCATGGTACAGAGGCTATGGCACTACCCAAGACTAGAGAATAAGGGTTTGGTGGCCTATGTGGTAACGTCCCTAACTGGTGAACGCCAGACTGGTGTTCGAGACCCTCTCAAACTCGATAGTTTCTTTGGTCACTGCAACCTCACCATCCTTGTGAGCTAAGAAATTGGGGTGGAGTAGGGGGAGCCTCGAGGTCTATCTGCTGAGTCATCAGCAGCCAATGCCCGGTACTTCTTGGTCCTAGCTTGGATGGAGAGGGGGCACTGGCGCTGATCATATGTATTTATGTTCAGTCTCCAGAGCATTGTCCTGCTTGATAAGGCAGTGTCATTGCCCCTTGCCACTGCCATTCATGAGCGGCCTTTAAACCTTTATTGGTTTGAATTTGGAGTGTCCTTCTCCTAGAACAGCTGCTTACCATAGTTGAAGAGTGTCTTCTACCCTTAGCAAGAGGAAAGTAGACACTGAATAATTACAGTGTAGTACTTAACCCCTTTAGCAAACAATTCTGATAATATTGGTGTTGCCAGGTGTAAGAGGACATAAGAGAATATGTACAGAATAGGCCAGACTATTCGATGTATGTGTGGGCAAAGGGAAAACGAGCCGTAACCAGAGCTCCAATGTAGAACTGTCTGGCCAGTCAAATGACCCAATAACCCCTAAGCGGCAGTATCTCAATGGGTGTCTGGTGCCCTGTCCAACCTGCTATAGTCCATTTCTTTTAGCAAGGCATATTTGCACCGACTCGCAACGGTGCCCTTTTAGCTCGGAAAAGATTTCTGATCGCTGATTGGTTAGAATTATCTTGTCCAAACAATCAGCAATCAGGAAACTTTTCCGAGCTAAAAGGGCACCGCTGCGAGTCGGTGCAAATATGCCTCGCTAAAAGAAATGGACTATACCTGTGAGTATATGGCCTAGGAATAAGTTAGAAGCATAACAGGCATACCTGTATCAAGAATATCAAACGTTAAAGAGACGTAAAAAATTGCCGATGTCAATAAGGGCTGCCAAAGTGCTTTTCAGTATTAGTTAACGTCGTAATTGATTTTCTTCAAAGCGGAATGTTTTTATTACTTGCATAATTATTTTTTTTTTTACTAAACGTAAGGACGTTTCATCTCTACAAATCTTGATTGATTGGAAGCATTTGACAAACTTATTTCCAATATAATATCCCATCCCATGGGTTTATATTATACTTTATTAAGTGATCCAGACATTATTTCTTACTGTATAATTATTCGTGAGTTATTTTTAGAATGAAAAATTTCAATAAGAAATGCAACAGTAAATACTATTCGGTCACGGAAATACTTGTAGGTGGTAAATTGTGAGAGATAAACTGTCGAATCTGGCACGTCAGAAGTGACCAGTAATTGCCAATGCACCTCTTTAACTTGGAGCACCACCGGTGCCCATTGACATCTCTACTGCTAATGGTCGTGAATTTCAACTATTTCTCGACTATTATCGGAATTATCAAGTAGATTCCTTGTACAGTTAGGCAGTAGGTCTTGACGACTTTTATCCATGTCTTTGTCACTCTCTTCAACGCATGAAAGGTACCTGGTTAAAGGTAATTTAAGGGATTTTTTTTTATCTTAGTTCCCGAAGTATTCTTTTTATTTTTTTGATCCTGAGTTACTTGTATTTGAGAGGTAAATTCCGATGAAAAATAGTTTAAAATCCACTGTGCGGATAGGTTTAATGAAGTCTTTTTCATAGAAACTTTACAGGTAATGCGTATCGTTTTATTGTATCTAGTGATTATATGAATACGCTATATATATATATATATATATATATGTGTATATATATGTATATATATAAATATATATATATATATATATATATATATATATATATATATATATATATATATATATATATGTGTGTGTGTGTGGGGAGAGAGAGAGAGAGAGAGAGAGAGAGAGAGAGAGAGAGAGAGAGAGAGAGAGAGAGAGAGAGAGAGAGCAAACGGCTTTAAGATGCTTTAGTTTTCAAGCTTTTGAGCATCTAAGGATCATTTCTATAAACGAACTAATCTAATTCTCAAGTAAGTTCATGTGGGTCTCCTGCTTTTAAAGGTTTAAAGGCCGATCATGAATGGCATGAGTAAGGGACAGTGACACTGCCCTATCGAGTAGGCCAATGCCCTAGAGAATGACCATGTACATATGATCAGCGCCCAAGCCCCCTCTCCACCCAAGCTAGGACCAAGGAGGGCATGGCAATGGATACTGATGACTCAGCAGATAGACCTATAGCTCCCCCAAACCCTCCATCCTTAGCTTACAAAGATGATGAAGATGCAGTAACCAAAGAAACTAACGAGTCTGAGCGGGAATCGAACTCCAGTCTGGCGTTCACCAGTCAGGGACGTTACCACATCGGCCATCACAACTGTAAGTCTAAATTCCAATATAAGGAAAGCTCAATGCTATATAGTATGAAAGGATACTACTGTAGATTCCCAACATGATGTGATTAAGACAATTATGATAGTGGGTGTTTTGTGTTAATTTTTATATTGAATCGGTTTAGTATCCACTCTTAAATGCTTGGGTTTGAATCAATTGAACTGGTTTATTCAAATTGACGTCATTTGCGTCAACCTCATTTGAGCTGACCCCATTTGAACTCACCTTATCGGTATTAACTTATTTAATGTAACCTCATTTGTGATTTTCGTATTTTATGTGGCCTCATTTGAAGTCACCTAATCGAGGGCCTATCGAGGTGGCCCATGGTCTTTCGGTGGCCATGGGTGGCCAGGTTGATCTTATCTAAGCTGACCATATTTATTTGATTATTAAGCTAACCTCATTAAGCCTGGTCTCTTTTTATAATAGGTAATGCACTTAAGATTTTCGTTCCCTTAACTTGACCTTTCAAACTAGTTTTCATCGTTTCAATTTCTTAAAATCACCAGGCGAATGAATGACACAGAGAGAGAGAGAGAGAGAGAGAGAGAGAGAGAGAGAGAGAGAGAGAGAGAGAGAGAGAGAGAGAGAGAGAGAGAGAGAGAGGGGGGGGGGGTGTTGCTGTTGTAATTACAGGCCTGTCCAGACAGGCGGACAGGTTCGCCGTGCAGCGCGGATGTCGGGCACATTTTGTCGTGTAATTAGGCTTGTACTTTAATGTTGTCCATACAACCCAGTTGATAGATAGTCGGGGTTTTTGTCTTGCCCGACGGGGCCAGTAGACAGTAGTGTTTGAAGTGCGATATGTTAAGCCAAACTCCAAGCATGGTTGAAATTATAGTTTTACCATGTACAGCTCTGCATAACTATCTATGATGTGATCATGTCTCACAATATTCCTTTAAATGGTCTTTAGATTCTGAAAATGTTGCAAAACTGTACGATTGTCCCTGGTGCTTGGCGTGACACTACGCTCTTGATTATTGCAAAGAACAGGACGGACCACAGTTATAAAGACCAAAGCTGTACGTAATGATTTTTTGGAGTACTGCAATGAGGGAGGCGTAGTTGCATGACATTACAAAGCTCGAAAAGACAAATAGATAAATAAAACTCCATGCTCAGATGAACATGAATATTGACTCAGTGCCGATATCTAGTAAAGTTCGAGATCTAGGTGTATTTCTGGACTGTAACCTGTCTCTAAATGCCCATATAAATAATGTAATAAAAACTGCTGGTTATCATCTAAGAAATAATGCGTTTATAAAATTCTGTAAAGAAACTTGTGATAAACTGTTATTATCAGGATTGAATACTGCAACTCCATCTATAACAATTTACCAAAAGCGCAACTTAAGAAATTACAAAACATAATAAACAGAGGAGCAAGACTGATAAAAGGTGTCCCACCTAGAGAAAGGATCACCCCTATATTAATCGATTTACACTGGTTGCCAATTAAAGCAAGAATTGAATTTAAAATATGTACAATAACCCACCAAGTTATCAGAACCGGTCGTCCAAAATACTTAAGAGAATTGTTACATATTGCTCAGCCAACAAATTATTTCGACACGAGAATAGTTACAGATGGCTTCAAACTATTGGAACCCATATATATGTCTATTGTAGGCTCCAGAGCCTTTGAATATGCGGCCCCGAGACTTTATAATAAGCTCCCACGGGACATCCTAGTTATTGAAGACATTAAGGCTTTCAAGAGGAAACTGAAGACTTTCTTATATCAGTCATACAACAGTGACGATTCAACAGTAAATGAACAATACGTGAGATGAAACGTCAAATACTCTGAAAGAACAAGGTAAAACGACAGTGGAGGTCCTGTGGAGAGTGAGGTTTCCCTGCTGTATGGGACTGGGAAAAGCAGCCGGCAAAATAAAGTAAAGAAAAGTATTCTTGGAACATATTGCCAATGTCTATCAGGATGTAGTGTGCACACTGAAGGTTTCATGTATTAACCATTACTTCAGCATTTTACATATCAAACTTTTATGAGCATCGGTCGGTAAATCGTGCCAATAAAGCTTTACATAATTCCTATAAATAAGACAGGAAGCTGATATAAACCTCATGTGCACTGGTATAGTTTACTTTTCTGTTGGTGTATTTTCTCTTAAGATATAATCATTTGCATAACACCTCGTATTGGATAGGTTTTATAATGTTCTTTAACATGGTAACAATTATGTTGTCCATGATAACAATTACGTTTTTCATAATAAGCTATTTTTAAGTGTCTTTTTAACCTAAATGAACTCTGCACACAATTCCTTATCCACATTAGCCCTACTATTTGCCATGTTACCGCATCATAAAACACTGTTACCCATAATAATTAAGATAGTTTTGGTAAAAGATTCATGTAACAATAAATACAGCAAAATTACACACCATGACTGAATTAACTTGTTAATAAGCGGCAAATTGTATGAAATGAAGTGATTTTTGGCGTATAATAAGAATAGATCTTCTCGCTATAACAGAGAGAGAGAGAGAGAGAGAGAGAGAGAGAGAGAGAGAGAGAGAGAGAGAGAGAGAGAGAGAGAATGGCTACGTATTTGATGCATCTGATGTATCTAAGATCTAAATATACTTAGACCTTGGTTGTATCTACAGACGAATTGATTCGTGGGTATCCTCGATATAGTGGCTTATGTCTATATATGTAGTAGGTTGGTCAAGGCACCAGCCGCCCGTTGATTTACTACCGCTAGAGAGTTATGGGGTCCTTTGACTGGCCAAACAGTATTACATTGGAGCCTTTTTTCTGGTTACAGTTCATTTACCTTTGCCTACACATACACTGAATAGTTTGGCCAATTCTTTATAGACTCTCCTCATACTATACTGACAACACTGATTATCAAACAATTCTTCTTCACTCAAGGAGTTATCTATTGCACTGTAATTGTGCAGTGGCCACTTTCCTCTTGGCAAGGGTAGAACATTATTTTAATGTTGTTACTGTTCTTAAGATATTTTATTTTTCCTTGTTTCCTTTCATCACGGTGCCATTTTCCCTGTGGGAACCCCTAGGTTTATAGCATCCTGCTTTTCCAACTTGGGTTGTCGATTAGCAAATAATAATGATAATAATAATAATAATAATAATAATAATAATGAAGGTCTAATGATATCAATGTCAGTGAGGAATATCAGTAGAGGGAAATATCATAATTTAGGATTGTAAACTTCCTCACTCCCAACTCCTAATATTTGTGGCCATTTTATTTTCTTGGAATCACGCCTGTGTCTATTTTCTTCCTTATATCATCCCTCGTAACAGAAGCGCCATGCTCCTATATCTCTGCAGCAACGGTCTTTTATGGTATTGCCCATTTGTCTCTGTCTTTGTTACACATCAGTTTTACATTACATAAACATGGATTTCGACGATAAAGTTGAATCAACGTGCTTGCTAGTGTTTTTTTTTTCCCCTTAAGAGATAGTAGGCAACTCAATGGACGTAGGAAGTGGGAAAACTATTATTATTGGTTGTGGTGGCTGGGTGGTAGCGTCCTTGCCTGGTGATTGTCAGATGGGGTTTCGAGTCCAGCTCAAACTCGTTAGTTCCTATGGTCGCTGCAAACCATAGGGTGCGGGTCTAACTGTTGAGTCATCAGCAGCCACTGCCTGTCCCTCCTTAGTCCTCTCTTGGGTGGAAAGGGGGCTTGGACGCTGATCATATGTAATATGGTCAGTCTCTAGGGCATTGTGCTGCTCGGTAGGGCAATGTCACTGACCCTTACATCTGCCATTCATGAGCGGCCTTTAAACCTTTAGATAACGTTATTAACAAGTGGCATGGTCGGAGATCGAATCACTGCAGGTCACCGCCTGATGATTTTAGTCATATGGCGTTCTGGCAATTTGACTGTTTGCCCATCAAATGTGCCCGTTATCGGGTATGCCGGAAGATCAAGACCACTCGTCTAGATAGGCCTTAACACTCTCACTCACTCCCGAATACCTATTACTTGTGTTAATATAAAATAAGTTTTAGCGATAGCTCTGTGTTGACGTATGTAACAACTCGTGAGTGATTTGATGTAAACTATAAAAAGTATGTCTATTTTATTTGGAAGTCGTTATTTGTTTCTTATCATTAACGGGTAAATAATCTTTGTTCGAACACTTGAATATATCAGTAAATGTTGATATCATAATTCATGATTTTTTTTTAATGAGAAACTGAAAAATAAGATTGAAATATCCACTATTTTGTGCCAACCGTGCGATAATAATTTCTCAATTGTAAATGAGAAAATAAATCGCTATTTTTTTTCCCAAAATAGTTGAAAAAAATAATCTTACTTCCTATATATAATTATTTTTGCTACAATGTAATAGAATTATCTTGTCTTGTAATTTTTTTCATTTTAAACATCATTTTATTTTTTCAAAAACAGAAAACTACAATTCCTAACATTAGTTTGGTCGACATTTTGTATGCAAATGAACCTTTTAGACTCAGTCTGTGACAGGAATATAGTAACTCTTATCGGAGCTTATTGTGAATGCAGCTCTTATCTAGAGCTCTTATCTAAAGCTTTAGGTCACCCACTGACGGCGAATGCAAATGCTGCTTGATCCTAGAGTTTCCATTTTCACTTTACATAGTGAAATTTAAAACAACCATCAGCAATGTTAGCTGGTGTTTTTTTTTTTTCGCGTTGGTGTTGTTATTTATTATAGATGTCATTGCTAAAACTCTCTCTCTCTCTCTCTCTCTCTCTCTCTCTCTCTCTCTCTCTCTCTCTCTCTCATGCAGACAATTAAAGAAGCGCAGATGTGTAATCACAAACTATATCCGTGTAATCACAAACTCCCCACAAAAGATCCGTGTAATCACAAACAAGTTACTATGAAAAACATCCGTGTAATCACAAACAAGTTACTATGAAAAACATCCGTGTAATCACAAACAAACTACCCAAAGAAAAACATCCATGTAATCACAAACAAACTCCCCACAAAAGATCCGTGTAATCACAAACAAGCTACTATGAAAAACATCCGTGTAATCACAAACAAACTACCAAAAGAAAAATATCCGTGTAATCACAAACAAACTCCCCATAAAACATCCCTGTAGCCTAATCACAAACAACTTCCCCCCAAAACATCCATGTAATCACAAACAAACTCCCTAAAAACATCCGCATAATCACAAACTAACTACCCGAAAAACATAAGTGTAATCACAAATAACCTCCACCCAAAACATCTGCGTAATCACAAACAAACTCCCTCAAAACATCCGTGTAATTACAAACTAACTACCCACAAAAACAGCCGTGAAATCACAAAGAAACTCCTCCCAAAACATCGGTTTAATCACAAACACACTACCCCAGAAACATACGTTTAATCACAAACACTTCCCCAAATACATCCGTGTAATCACAAACAAGCTACTCAAAGAAAGACATCCGAGTAATCACAAACAGATTCCTCCCTCCCAAAATATCCGTGTAATCACAAACTAACCAAAAAAAAATCTGTGTAATCACAAACAAACTCCCCTAAAAAATCCATGGAAACACAACCGAACTACCCCAAAAACATCCGTTTCATGACAAACAAACTCATCAAAACATCCGTGAAATCACAAACAAACTAACCTCAAATCATCCATGTAATCACAAAGCACAAACTCCCCTAAAAACATCTGTGTAATCACAAAACATTACCCTTAAAAACTTCCGTGTAATCACCAACTCCCCCAAATACATCCGTGTAATCACAATAAATTACCCCCCCAAAAAACATCCGAGTAATCAGGAACAAATTCCACACCAAAATATCCACATAATCACAAACCAATTCTCCCCAAAGCATCCGTGTAATCACAAATAAACTTCCCCAAAGCATCCGTGTAATCACAAATAAAGTTCCCCAAAAACATCCTTTTAAATACACACACACTCCCCCAAAGACATCCGTGTAATCGCAAACAAACTACCCCAAAAACATCCATATAATCACAAACAAACTCCTCCAAAACACCCGCGTAATCGCACACAAACTACCCCAAGAGCATCCTTGTAATAACAAACAAACTCCCCTAAAAACATCCATGTAGTCACAAACAAACTCCCCCCAAAATATCCGTGTAATCACAAACTCCTCCAAACCACCCGCGTAATCACAAACAAACTCCCCCAAAAACATCCGTGTAATCACTAACAATCTCCACTCAAAATATCTGTATACACAAAGAAACCCCCATAACTTCCGTGTAATCACAAACAAACTCCCCCTAAAAACATCCGTGTAATCACAAAAAAAACTACCTAAATAATATCCGTGTAATCACAAATAAACTCCCCTAAAAACATTTGTGTAATCACAAACAAGCTACTCTTAGAAACATCCATGTAATCACAAACTCCCCAGAAAACATCTGTGTAATCACAAGCAAGCTACCCTTGAATTCATCCGTGTAATCACAAACAAGCTACTCTTAAAAACATCCGTGTAATCACAAACTCCCCAGAAAACATCCGTGTAATCACAAACAAGCTACCCTTGAATTCATCCGTATAATCACAAACAAGCTACTCTTAAAAACATCCGTGTAATCACAAACTCCCCAGAAAACATCCGTGTAATCACAAGCATGTTACCCTTGAATTCATCCGTGTAATCACAAACAAGCTACTCTTAGAAACATCCATGTAATCACAAACTCCCCAGAAAACATCTGTGTAATCACAAGCAAGCTACCCTTGAATTCATCCGTGTAATCACAAACAAGCTACTCTTAAAAACATCCGTGTAATCACAAACTCCCCAGAAAACATCCGTGTAATCACAAGCAAGCTACCCTTGAATTCATCCGTGTAATCACAAACAAGCTACTCTTAAAAACATCCGTGTAATCACAAACTCCCCAGAAAACATCCGTGTAATCACAAGCATGTTACCCTTGAATTCATCCGTGTAATCACAAACAAGCTACTCTTAAAAACATCCGTGTAATCACAAACTCCCCAGAAAACATCCGTGTAATCACAAGCAAGCTACCCTTGAATTCATCCGTGTAATCACAAACAAGCTACTCTTAAAAACATCCGTGTAATCACAAACTCCCCAGAAAACATCCGTGTAATCACAAGCATGCTACCCTTGAATTCATCCGTATAATCACAAACAAGCTACTCTTAAAAACATCCGTGTAATCACAAACTCCCCAGAAAACATCCGTGTAATCACAAGCATGTTACCCTTGAATTCATCCGTATAATCACAAACAAGCTACTCTTAAAAACATCCGTGTAATCACAAACTCCCCAGAAAACATCTGTGTAATCACAAGCAAGCTACCCTTGAATTCATCTGTGTAATCACAAACAAGCTACTCTTAAAAACATCCGTGTAATCACAAACTCCCCAGAAAACATCCGTGTAATCACAAGCATGTTACCCTTGAATTCATCCGTATAATCACAAACAAGCTACTCTTAAAAACATCCATGTAATCACAAACTCCCCAGAAAACATCCCTGTAATCACAAGCAAGCTACCCTTGAATTCATCCGTGTAATCACAAACAAGCTACTCTTAAAAACATCCGTGTAATCACAAACTCCCCAGAAAACATCCGTGTAATCACAAGCATGTTACCCTTGAATTCATCCGTATAATCACAAACAAGCTACTCTTAGAAACATCCGTGTAATCACAAACTCCCCAGAAAACATCCGTGTAATCACAAACAAGCTACCCTTGAATTCATCCGTATAATCACAAACAAGCTACTCTTAAAAACATCTGTGTAATCACAAACTCCCCAGAAAACATCCGTGTAATCACAAACAAGCTACCCTTGAATTCATCCGTGTAATCACAAACAAGCTACTCTTAAAAACATCTGTGTAATCACAAACTCCCCAGAAAGCATCTGTGTACTGTAATCACAAACAAGCTACCCTTGAATTCATCCGTATAATCACAAACAAGCTACTCTTAAAAACATCTGTGTAATCACAAACTCCCCAGAAAACATCTGTGTAATCACAAACAAGCTACCCTTGAATTCATCCGTGTAATCACAAACAAGCTACTCTTAAAACATCTGTGTAATCACAAACTTCCCAGAAAACATCGGTGTAATCACAAGCATGCTACCCTTGAATTCATCCGTATAATCACAAACAAGCTACTCTTAAAAACATCCGTGTAATCACAAACTCCCCAGAAAACATCCGTGTAATCACAAACAAGCTACCCTTAAATTCATCCGTGTAATCACAACCCCCCCCCTAAAACATGAGAGGAGGCAAACAAAGCTAGATAACCGATCGTCCTCACAATACTACACCAGTAGCATCATTGCATGTCTCGTGGTGCACTGTTAGCAATCTAAAAAGTCTTTTGTTGCTTCTCTTCATCTCCTAGCTGTCCCAGTATTTAGGATTCTAGTTCACTTACGTTCTGCTTCATTTCTTTCACGATACTGTCCAAAGACTTTTTAAGGAGTTTTCCTCCTGTCTAATCCAGACTAAATGGCCTCCCCAGTACAAATTCTACAAATAATATAAAAACAAATCGATTACTAAAAATCCTCACAAAATCATATATACAACCGAATGAATTTGCGTGGGCCCTCATACAAATTATGCACGCAATTGTGATCCCATCAGGCGTTTAAGCGAACAAAACCATTGCAGTTCAAGATTAATATAGACGTTCAGAATACAGGTCTCGAAGGACTAAATTCCCAATCTCTCTCTCTCTCTCTCTCTCTCACTCTCTCTCTCTCTCTCTCTCTCTCTCTCTCTCTCTCTTATCATTCCTTTTTTTTTCTCCTGCGCCTGTGGTCCTTATCAGACCCTCGCCTGAAGAAATGAGAATACAGTTTCTAAAGAAGTCAGGGGAAGATAATAATGCTGGTTCCGTCCAGCGAGTCTTGAAAGACAAATGTTTTTATATATAAATTTATATATATATATATATATATATATATATATATATATGTATATACATATATACATACATACATATATATATATATATATATATATATATATATATATATATATATATATATATATATATTCTTTATTGTATAATGTGACTTATAAAAGGTAAATGCTTACTTTTTAATTTGATCAAGTCCACGGAGATGTAATTATTTTAGTGAGAAAATTTTATTAGTTGAATTTCTCTTATATGTTTATTATTGCTTCCTCGGTTTTCATAATAGTTGATTATGAGTCTTGTAATTTAAAAAACCTCTCTCTCTCTCTCTCTCTCTCTCTCTCTCTCTCTCTCTCTCTCTCTCTCTCTCTCTCTCTCTCTCTCCTATTCTTCTATTCCTTCTTCTGATATGAAAGGACCTTGTTACGATCCTAAAATCGTTACAGGTTCTTTTAATGAGCATCCACTCTGAAAATTTTACATATCTTGATTTTCGTATTTAATTTGGTGATGGTTTTAGTATCAAAATTTGATATTGGTTTGTTTTGATCACCATTGGTTTTGTAACAAAAAAGTTTAATGACGGAAATTTTTTGAAATTACAATTCAAAGTTGTAATTACAACACTATAAAATAATGTTGCATTGTTAAGTTTGTTTAGAGGGAAGCAATCCCCGTTTTAGATTTGCATCTGTAAGTACATTTTATCTACGGAAATGTATATGATGCATTTTGCATACCCTTCCTTATTTCATGAAGATGCATACAAAGGGAAGTTATTATTATTATTGTTATTATTATTATCATTATTATTATTGTTATTATTATTATTATTATTATTACTTAGTGGAGTTTTTTTTTCTAGTTCGTTAACTCGAAGTTACATCCATTGTATCAAAAGCATGACGCTTATCCTAAGATTAGGTTAATGAAAGCCAAGCATCAATTTCATTGAGAATCCATAAAACAGGAGGAAATGGGACAAAATCAAAAGAATCGTTTTAAAATTAGACAGACGCTAGCGCTAATCCAAAGCCACAATAAACGCTGCGTGTGACCTATAGTCTTAATTTCTTCCTTGCATTGTGAGAAATAAATGCTCCTCCTCCTTGCGGTGGACTCAGGCATGATATACATCCCCGAAGCTAAGTAAACCGAGCTCTCTCTTATTATCCCCCAGACAGGAACCGTGGTAGAATTACAAGATGCTCTTTCCGGGAACACAAGACGTTCCAGACTACAAAGGATTGCGTCTTTCAGGTTGATGCATTGTCCACCGGGGAAAGGTTGTGGGGAATCTGACGAACATTAATTCTAGAAGTTATTGCTTTCGGTTTCTGTTCAGACACTCTTAACTTGTTTTTGGGTATTTTTGCATTCTGCGTAAGTGGAGAGGGCTTTCTTGAATTTATTTTCAGTGATTCCGTTATTTAGAAGGATGTGAAAGTCCGGGAGAAAACTACAAATGATTAATATTTAATCTGAAAGATCCTAGGATATTTTTTTTTTTCCCTCTTGAGAACTCTGCATTATTCATTTCCTATCACAAATCTTTCC
>NC_090766.1:49861678-49886678 GCF_036898095.1 Palaemon carinicauda | reverse complement strand
ATTGACATTTTTCAATTGCGATTTCTGCAATATTAAAAATGTCGCTTGTCATGTTTCTCGACTGAAACACTCAATTGTAAACCGACCTCCTAAATCACCCTATTATAGCTTTATCTTGAGAGCACGAACTAAGACTTATGGCTCTCCAGCCAGGAAATAAGAATAAAGACTCCTCTGCTGGTAAATATTTCCACATCGTCTGCACAGAATCTCAAGCGGTGACAAGTTGAAAAATGGGTTGCTGAAGGTGACAGGTGCCAAGAGGGAAATCATGGGAGTAACAGGAAGTTTTGCAAGGGGAAATATTCCCGAATAAAACCACAAAAAGAGAAATGTCACGGGTGGCATGGCCTCGTAAAATGCATACAATTTGATAAACAAAAACCAAACTGGCTTATTAAATTTTTTATACAAATTACTAGCGTACGTGACCTGTCAAAAATTACGGCTAAATATATATATATATATATATATATGCACATACACAGATTTAACCTTTCTCACCTAATTCCCTCTTTCCTAACTACCTCTCACCAGGGAGTGACTACTCTCTATACCTCTACTCGAGGGACTGGGAAAGTCCGAACAGTCATACGTTTGGCAATGCCTCTCAGTGTGACTGGAAAAAAATATACATACATACACATACACACATATATATGTATGTATATATATATAAATACATATATATATATATATATACATATATATATATATATATAGATAGATAGATAGATAGATAGCTATATAGCTAGATAGACAGATAGATAGATGGAGGTGAGAATGTATGTGATATTTGATACTCTAAAACAAATCGGCAATGTATATGATGATGTGAAATTTCCTACATTTTACAATCTCAAGGATTTATTAATATAGGCTACTTAACTTTCATCTCTAATTTCCTCGTTCCAAGTTCATGACATTCATTTTCTTTTTAATTGATTTCCTGACATTTTTCCTCCGGTGTTTTATGATTGAAATTTATTTACAGTCCATAAAATAAAGGCTAAATAATAAATAAAAATCGTCAAATGAGAACAAAAAGGCAACACGATAACAAAAAACAAATCAATCAAGCGGTGTCAGACGCACCTTCCGTAGTCCCTCGCACGCGAACCTCCACGAAAATGCTATACCATTGCTCAAAATGTTTTTGTAGAGTTGCATTATCCGTCAGTAATAGTAAGCGAGTGTGAATATGAACTTGCTGAAATCAGGTAATGTTGAATTGGACCTACCAGGGTGACAGATAGGTTAAAGGTCATGTCATTTTTAAGACCATATGTATTTTCCATCTGTCAATCCACCGAGGGCGTATCTGTACTTGTTTGAGAGTTATGACCCTCTGAAATTCAGTGACCTTGAAAATTCTACCCCATTGAACTTTGAACCTATCAACCTTCAAAATTATGCATTTTCACTATTTTGATATATGGAATTATATTTTAAGCACCGGAAAAAATACGATTTTGGTCAAAAAATCGATTCTGACCTTTCTGGGCATTGTGACCTTAACCTTGAATCTATGATAACCAAATTTCAATCGGTCTACTGTGCGTTATAGTGCATCTCTCCTGAAAATGTCACAGACAAAGAAATCTACCAAAAACATTACCAAAGTCAAAAATTAAAAAAAATGCAAAAATACACACTCAAAGAACAACAGGTTTTACATATCAACGATAAATTACGGTCTGGGACAGACAACCAACAAAGAAACCCAGATCAAGAAATCTACCAAAAAACAATACCAAAGTCAAACATAAAAACAATCGCATAAAGACGACACACTGAAAATAACAACAGGTTTTACATATCACTGATAAATCCCGGTCTGGGACAGACCACAAAATCGAACTCTTTCATATAGATGATCCTAAACTACGGCTTTAATCTTCGTGTTGGGAAGCAATAATCTTTCGTCCTATAGTTTACGATTACGATTCGTACAGATAACTGCCATGTTGTATACTGGATTATTGCCTATCTATTACATTACTTTGGGGAGAGGTTGAATTAACATTACTTATCAGGGGATCCAGTGTTAGTCCGGGAGCTCACAGAGATTTGTATAACATCTCGAGTACAAAAGGTTTGATAGCTAAAATCATCAGCTAGTATGATGGGGATCCCCGAATGGTCATTCTTAAGTTATGCCGTTGGTGCGTAGAGTAGGGGGCGCAGCTTGAACTGCCCCCCAAATCCGGTTTAAATTGCATTTTGGAGTACATCAACCAAACCTGTGATAAAAGTTTCGTTTTGGCACTGTGATTACAGATGTGCCATTCTTAAATGGCGCTATGGGTGCAAAACGCATTTAAGAAGGCCTCAAAGGGGGCGCTACTGTCACATTTAAATCACAATTTGAGTACATCAATGAAAGTTTGTGGCAATATACCTTAAAGCTTCCTGATGAAGAAACAGTAATTCTTAAGTGTCAAATTTGGTGCAAAACCCATTTAAGAACGACCCAAAGAAGCCGCTATTTTTTGCACATTTAAAACACGTCTTACGTACATTAATGAAACTTCGTAGAAATATTCTTTAGACCTTCCTGATAAAGGATCAACAGTTCTTAAGAGTCGAAGTTGGTGCAAAACCCATTTAAGAACGGCCTAAAGAGAGTGCAATATTAGCACATGGAGGATTAAGGTATATTTTGTAGCGCCATGACCTCTCTATGTACCATGAATAAAACTGTGAGAATCTTTGTTTTATATGATATAGAAGAACAAAGGAACTGCAAATTTATATATTTAAGTATTTATTTATACAAAAAAAAAAGTGTCCTGGTGAAGAGTGAATGCAAGAAAAGGTGCACTGGTGAAGATTAATATAAGAAAAAATACTCTGGTGAAGAATGAATTCAAGAAAAGGTGCACAGGTGAAGAGCGAATACAAGAAAAGGTGCACTGGCGAATAGTGAATTCAAGTAAAGGTGCACTGGTGAAGAGTGAAAACAAGAAAAGGTGCACTGGTGAAGTGTAAATACAAGAAAAGGTACACTGGTGAAGCGTGGAAACAAGAAAAGGTGCACTGGTGAAGAGGGAAATATACCATACGTGCCAATACTGTTTACAATTCGATCTTCATTTATGCTAATTACCTGGATATCATAATTTAATATTTAACTTATTTAACTCGTGAATTATTTTTTCTTTAAATGTAATGTTTCACACCTTTTGGAAGATAGTAGGTATGATAAAACAATGCTATCTAATGATATGTGCTACAGGGGATGACTGGGCACCGATATGTCTATTTGCAAGTAATTATGCTCTTTGAAACCAAAACTGCCTTGTGATAAACGCACTCATATTAATTAGTGTACACATACATGTTTCACATTTGCTATAAATCTATTGCTAAAGTTTATAAGATGAAACATTAAAGCTGCTGATGAGTATCTCTCTCTCTCTCTCTCTCTCTCTCTCTCTCTCTCTCTCTCTCTGTTGGGAAAAGATATGTAAATATACTTATAATCATGAGTTAAACTAGTATTTACTGGTATAGCTAATTATCATCTCAGCCTGCCTTTCTGTAACAAGATTTTAGTTATCCTCATCACAACACTCATCTTCATCTGAAGATGCAATGTCCAAGTCGTCCTCATCATTGTCCAATGCTTCTAAATCATCTGTTTCTGGGATAAGGCATTCATGGAGTTGCTCCCCTTCGAATCAAACCGGTTTGTAATGACCATCAACCAACTGCCAGCCATTTTCTTCAGAGGGATGCTGCTCTATACGAGTTTGATCTGCTCTTTGTTGTTAGCAAGAAAGGAGGCACGCTTAATGTGAGGACTGAGCTCGTCTTCGCAAGGTAGTAGTCCACTTGCATCTATGCCCTTCAAATTGGTTAGTAGGTGTTTTCCATTTCCATTTGGTCCATGTCTTCATAAACTTCTCATACCTGAATTCATTCAGCCAAGTATTTTCTCTATCCTCAGCGCCATACATTGTGCCTGTGAACCTCTGAAGAGCTTCATTCGTCGTGCTAGAAATTGTAGAGCTCATTGCCATTACTTTGAAAGTCTTCTGATAGTCAGGTTGCTTTCCTAGAGTTTGGAGAGGCCTGACCTTCCCTTTTCTGACAAACTCTGATGCATACTCTGATCCTATGAAGGCATGGAAAGCTGGCAATGCTGCACAAAGATATGGTATTATTTCCTTCCATATTGCAGTCAGGCTGACTTAATGACGATTGGTCTTTGAAACTGTTCTTATATCCATCCATAATGTTGGCTGAAAGCTATTGCCAGTGGTACAATAATTTCACTGTAATATCAGTGTCGGATGCTGTGACTACTGTGTCAATTCTCACGATCAGCTGATAAGGGGTAATCCATCTATTGCGTTTCGCTGTATCATACCCTCTGTCACCTGGAACTTATAACATTTCCCTTAGACATCTAGGAAGACTTCACAATCCCCAAAAAATTTAGCATATGAAGAGTTTTGCTGTTCATTGGTAAGAAACTGAGGTAACTGCTTCTTGAAGGACTTGGACTTTAGGGCATCGTTTAGATTTCTTGGCACTCGTCTCTGCTCTGACCCTGTGATGATGAAGGTTCTGTTGTCAGGTCCCCACCTGTCTCTTTCAGTGTCCTTAATTGAAGTCTGTGGATAGTCATCAAAGGCTATGTGTATGCGTTTGGCTGACGTTGTTAAACTCTGGGTAAGAATACTTTTGGCTAGTCCTCTGTATGTGGGGTGGGTAAGAATACTTTTGGCTAGTCCTCTGTATGTGGGGACAAATTTATTGGCAAGGTATGTAAGAGAAAATGTCCATCTATGATATAAGCACTGAACTGCTTTGGCTGCTGTTCAAGACCTTTCAATTTACTCTCATCATATTAAAAAGCGCACTCCTATCGGTCTTTGACATTACTTCTTCAGGGCTGGTCAAGGACAGAGGTATTGGAATCAATGGGTACTGGAGAATATGCTGCATGTCATGTCTCTTTTTGGTGGACAGTACAAGGAGACGTCCCATCAGATCACGTGATCCCTTAAGCACTTCTACTTAAGTGTTATTTATCCGACGATATCTTGCTCAGCCATCTACAAAGGTTTTCAGCTTTTACTTCTTTATTAGATTTTCAAATTCTATTTAGATCACTCATGCAAGCCTGGATGCATTCCTTGTGTCTGACTCTTCCTTTGGTTGGTACACAGAGGAGGCTTTCATGGATTTCATCATTGGTACCTTTTCCTGTGGAAATATTGTACAATACCTCTGAAGCTTCCCATTTCAAATAGATTGTTCGTATCTAAGATTTGTTTGATGATTCTCTGAAGATCCTCATTGTCACGTTGAATTCGTCTTGGCCTAAGTTCTGTAGTGACATCTTCTTTGCTAGTCAATCCTGTCTTCTCTTGCTGCTGACTAATGAATGATGCTCGGGTAGCCTTTGTTACCATCCATCTAAGGTGAGTGGAGTGGTCATTAGTGAAAGGGGTGATTCCTGTCAGTCGAGATGTGGCGTCGGCATTAATAGTTTGTTCCAGTTATAAATCTACGGGAATTCTGCTGAAATCATGTTCTGTCCTTCGCACTGTGTATACACCCCGATTAAGTATCTCTAAGTCCGGGATGAGTCGCATCAATATTCAATAACACTAATTGGTATTTTGTTGACCGGGAATAGTTGATGTGGCCTAAGGCAAAGAACAGGTCAATAATCAGTGTAAGTGTGAAGACAGAGTTTGATGTTATTTGTCCGGATAGCTCTTTCAAGTTGGTAAAACATGTTTATGTACTCCACATACATCATCCAGAACTTTGCAGTGTATCCATGATCTCCTGATACAGTTGTCTTGGTGAATTTAGAATACTCTTTTGAAAATTTTTCAAAAAGATCTGCATTGATCACCAGCTTAATCCCATGTTCTCCTGTATTGTGGTATTTCCTTTCACAGTAGATATCAAGGTATGAAGCTCTTCACTGTAATCACATGTTTCTAGAAAGGCATTGAAAATGCAGGCTTTCGAAGGCAAGGCAAAGAGAGGTTAGAGGCTCAGGCATTGGTTGAAGTGTTTGCCTATGAGGAACCCAATCAAAGAACCTGGTGTAAGGACCCCAGTCTCTATTAGCATGTCTGGTCGTCCTGATTCTGTTATGAGTTTTCCTTAAATTTTGAAATAACCCCGTAAACTCACAAAAGACCTCAATATGTTAGTGGGTTATCAAAATTTAAACTTAATTACAAAATATTACAAAATTTGTGATCAATCATTCAGCCAAAGGCAATGATAAAATCAGTTTAAACCCTTCTTAACTGGCTATCTTCTATACAAAGCAAAGTTGCCACTATACTGGTATTATGCTACCATAATTTTTATAATCACGAGCTCCTGAAAAGAAAAGTTACAATTAGTACTATCATTCAAAAAATTTTATCACTTATATATTCCGTGAAACAACAGTAGTGATAGCATAAACATAAGAGCTCACAATAGCGTATTGTGGTACATATGGAGGAGAAGAAATTATTGAATATATAGGCCTAAAGAAAGTGAATATAGGCCTTTTCAATAACCTAATAGTAGCACCCTCTTTAGGCCGTTCTTAAATGGGTTTTGCACCAACTTCGACTCTTAAGAACTGGTTGATCCTTTATCAGGAAGGTCTAAAGAATATTTCTACGAAGTTTCATTAATGTACGTAAGACGTGTTTTAAATGTGCAAAAAATAGCGGCTTCTTTGGGTCGTTCTTAAATGGGTTTTGCACCAAATTTGACACTTAAGAATTACTGTTTCTTCATCAGGAAGCTCTAAGGTATATTGCCACAAACTTTCATTGATGTACTCAAATTGTGATTTAAATGTGACAGTAGCGCCCCCTTTAAGGCCTTCTTAAATGCGTTTTGCACCCATAGCGCCATTTAAGAATGGCACATCTGTAATCACAGTGCCAAAACGAAACTTTTATCACAGGTTTGATTGATGTACTCCAAAATGCAATTTAAAACCGGATTTGGGGGACAGTTAAGCTGCGCCCCCTACTCTACGCACCAACGGCATAACTTAAGAATGACCATTCGGGGATCCCCATCATACTAGCTGATGATTTTAGCTATCAAACTTTTTGTACTTGAAATGTAATACAAATCTCTGTGAGCTCCCGCACTAATAAGAGACATTACTCGAATACCGTACGTAGATGAGATCATGATGAGGGGTAGATGGAGATGGTTTGGTTAAACTTTTCGCACTCCCCAAAGAGAAATTAGGTCACCGTACATTTAACTGGGCTCTGCAAGGCACTAGAAGACATATCTGTTTTTTAAACGGTAAATGTCTAGCTACATTTATTTTAGTATTTCTATAGTTTTTTACGGCAAATTTTCAACTGTAGATAAATTATTGTCGTTCAAAATTAAACAGAATTAGATAGAAAAAAAAAATCACCGTTCCCGTAATTTCGCATTTTATCAGAATTCCTCGCCCCTAATCTTACTAGACATACTAAGTAACTTCCCTTGTTACGCAGAATCATCTTTACGGCGACCTATAGATCCAATTTGTCGCGATGCTTTTCCGTCATCCTCATACCGAGAAAAATATTCATAGTTCATGTTTACTACAGTATTGATAAAATTAGTTGATTAACAATTCTCAATTAGATACAGTGGTAGCTTTATTATCTTTTTGAATAAAATTAGTTGATTAATAATTCTCAATTAGATACAGTGGTAGCATCATTAACTATTTCAGGATATGTTTTCCCGATCCCAATTGTATGACAAAAAAAAAAAAAAAAAAAAAAAAAATGAATATCTGAAAATTGCTAGAGTTTAAAATTTATGACCGCATCAGGTGGACCAGGTAACACTCATTTAATTGTATCACGGCTTAATTAACGCCAGTTTTCTGTCAATTAACCGTTTGGTCATATAGAAATCATTATTTGGGAATAGTAATGAACTGTCTGTAGCTTGAATGTTTTTGTTTGTTGAATTCATCGTTTGAAAAGTTAGGAGTTTAAATTGCTTCCATATTTTTTTTTGTAAAATAGTATTGTATTTTTGTTTGTTTGTAAAATAGTATTTTATAGAAGTTTACGAATATTTATTTCAATTGCAAATTTCTATATTGATACGTTAAAGTTATTTAATGATAAATCCTTATGGGAAACTATATTTAGGAACTGCATAATTCCGATCTATTCTTGATAGGATGCCGTTATATATATATATATATATATATATATATATTCAGTTTATTCCTTGTTTCTATAAATGGCATGAGAAGTAATATATATATATATATATATATATGTGTGTGTGTGTGTGTATACTGTATATATATATATATATATATACATATATATATATATATATATATGTATATATATATATATATATATATGTATATATATATATATATATAATATTGTTTTATGAACTATTTACTGAAGGGTTATTATTGTCTATGTGCACCTAATTAGCTAGGTTCATTTCAGAAACCACCTAATTTTGCGTTTCATGTGTAAATGTTGTCTCAAAATGAATCAAGCAACCAATATAATTCGTGTAAAGAGAATTTGATATGATATGACAATTGTTTTAATTTTTTATCAATTATTGTTAATACTCTAGTACAATGGCAATTTTGAAGTTATATTTGTAATATATACATACTGTATAATGAACACTGAAAATTTCAAATATACATTCCATATGTATACCTACTAAAAGCATTTAAACAATAGACAGGAAATACAGTGTACTGTCATTCACTCAGACAAATACGAGTTTATATGTGTATATATAATGTATATAAAGGTATGTATATTTGAATACAGGCATATACAATAAAAAAAGCCATTCTGGCTTCTAGATAGATTCAGGTTTACTTAGAAAGGCGATTGAAAGCAGAAACTTCCAACATTTTGGACTATGTTTACTACCAAGCTTTCAGAAAACCAACTTCCTTGACATCACGGTTAAAACATGGACATTAACACAAATTAATTGACACTAATCTGCTCAGTCACGTAAATTCAATTTTTGAGGCAAGAATCATCATAACTACATTAAAAATCAGATTAATTATAATGCCACTAAGCCAAGAAAAAAAAAAAAAAACAGAATCGTTAATCAAAACGAATAACCCGAAATAGAAGAAAAGAATCCGCATAACACAAAAGCATATATATATATATATATATATATATACATATATATATATATATATATATGTGTGTGTGTTTGTGTATATATATATATGTATATATATATATATATATATATATTATATATATATATATATATATATATGTATGTGTGTGTAAGCGTGCGTGTGTATTATATGTGGATTCATATCTCAATACAAAAAGTGAACTAGTGGAACATTGCAAGCAATTCAAGCATCTGGTCTTCACTAGTTGTGATTTCTTTGACAGGGCAAGATGCTCCTGTGTTTTTTTTTTTTTCGTCCTTCCTCTCTCGTTGCGTAACTGTTATAACAACAACAACAACAACCACAACAATAATAATAATGAGAAGGGGCTATTCTTACGCTAGCCTTAGTAAAAAATAATAGCTACCACAAAGATAGCATTTTTTTTTTTTTTTTTTGTACAGTATTAGTGTGCTGGCTATCATTTGAAGGTTCAAAGGTAATGCATGTGTTGTTAAGAGAATTGAAGCGTCATTGCGATATCTTACTCAAGTCCAAGCTAGAGGCAGGGAAGACCAGGCAATGGCTGCTTATGACTTCTGAGGTAGTCCTATGACCCCAACTCAAAGGGATAGTAATATCAGTTTTGGACCTTTAAAAATTATTATTATTATTATTGTTATTATTATTATTATTATTATTATTGTTGTTGTTGTTGTTATTATTATTTTTATTATTATTATTATTATTATTATTATTATTATTATTATTACTAGCTAAGCTACAATCCTAATTGGAAAAGCAAGATGCTATAAGTCCAAGGGCTCCATCAGGGAAAAATAGCTCAGTGAGGAAAGGAAATAAATAAACTATATGAGAAATAATAAACAATTAAAATAAAATATTTTTAAAATAGTAAAAACATCAAAACAGATATATCATACATAAACTAGAAAAAGACTTACAGTATGTCAGTCTCTTCAACATAAAAACATTTAGTGCACGTTTGAAAGTAAGCGAAACGTTAGGAATGCTGTAAAAATATCCAAAACGATTACGTAAATGAGGACAATTGTAAATTCTGAGATTTCATTCATGGGGAACCTTCCTCTCCCGTCCACTTTTTGAATTAGTGAACACCTCGATTAGAGGCAATTAGAGTGCTTCATTGTCGCTCAAAACTTAGAAAATTAGGCGTCACGGAGTAGTTTACATAACAAAAGTGATGACGTCTGACGTTAGGAAAGTAGAGAGAGAGAGAGAGAGAGAGAGAGAGAGAGAGAGAGAGAGAGAGAGAGGCGGGTGGGGGGGGGTTCTGCAACGTGTAGTTTGCAAATTGAATTAAAACAATATAACGCTCGTGAACTATGTAAAAGGTTTATCTAAAAAGTATATAGACGTAGTAAAAGGATTAATGATGAAATAGGCGGAGGAAAAACAAAATAATTGGTTTTATTACTTCAGTCCATGGAGTTTTGATTTTATTCGCTTTGTGTGTTTGTTTGTTTAAAATAGGCCAGATTAAGTAAAAAAAAAAAAAGGGGGGGGGGTATTTTTGTTGGCGAATAATTCTCCCAAATTGGGTCTCGTTACTGGCAAAGGTTAATTAAATTTTGGTAGAGACAGAAATGTAAAATTTTGGGAATATACGCATCAAGTTGGTAGATTGCTCAACCTTGACTAGATGACCAGAAAGACAGTTACCAAACTATTTGTCCCACAAGGGAAAGTTTTTATGTCCAGGGTAGGTCCTATCATAGAAATTCCCCAGAAGTGAATTATTACCAAGGTAAAGTGAGTTAGATATTAACCTATTAATTGGGCTTAATAATAGACAGTAAATAAAATGTATGATTATATACTATTGCGAAGGCAGCGGTGAAGACACTGATCGTATACTAGCTCTCTCTCTCTCTCTCTCTCTCTCTCTCTCTCTCTCTCTCTCTCTCTCACAGTGTGAGAGTGTGTGTATCGTGATAATACATATTATGAAAATATGAATGATATAGAGTATTTAGTATATATACATACTTACAGATATATATATATATATATATATATATGTATATGTATATATATGTATATATATACTACATACTCTGTAAATATATATATATATATATATATATATACATGTATATATATATATATATATATATGTATATATATACATACATACATATATATATATATATATATGTGTGTGTGTGTGTGTGTGTGTGTGAAAGTATTTTTTACACAAGGGACAGTATTTTTATTTATTATTATTATTATTATTATTATTATTATTATTATTATTAGCTGAATTACAACCTTAGTTGGAAAAGTTGATGCTATAATTAACAAAAATCTATTATGTAATGAAATACACTCCGAACTTTTTAAATGTTAATTCCGTTCTTTACCTTGACTCAAAATCAACATCCGTTTTTATTTCTGCGTAAGTTTCTCTAAACCTTTTCTCAAATTTCCTTGACGTGCTGAGAATGTAATATTTCTTCTAGTGCGGTTAAATTGCCCCTTTCCTGTCGTCTGCAATATATCTATTAGGAAAATTATCTGAGGCATGTAAGCATCGAAGTATTGCTATTCTAGAACTTCAAAATTTCAAACTCGCAGCAAATGTTTTTATGTTGAACAGGTTTACATAGGTCCTTTTATAGTTTACATATCAAATATCTGTTTTAATGTTGTTAATGTTTTTGAAATATTTTATTTCAATTTTTCATTACTTCTTATATCGTTTATTTATTTCCTCATTTCCTTTCATCAGTGGGCTATTTTTCCGTGTTGGAGCCCTTGGGCATATAGCATCATGCTTTTCCAACTAGGGTTGTAGCTTAGCTAATAATAATAATAATAATAATAATAATAATAATAATAATAATAATATTTCATTTTTAATAACTGGATGGCGTTGTACATGCTAGAATTGGTATTTATCATACCATCCTCTCTCTCTCTCTCTCTCTCTCTCTCTCTCTCTCTCTCTCTCTCTCTCTCTCTCTCTTTTAGCACCCGTGTCAAAGTATTGCGAAGAAATTCCTGTACCTTTAGTGAGTAGGTATATTAGCTGCGGGTACGAAAGAGCCTGAGTTAAACCTCACCTAATTGGGTATTTAGGGTACAGCCCTTGGAAGGCAAATTCATTTGTTTATCGAGATTGCCTGATGGTGACAATTATTAAAATGATGAAGGAAAAGGAGATGGGTAGATGAGAGGAACTGAGAGAGGACGGAATAGAATAAGGGTAAGGAATGTCTAGGGATTGTAAGGCTCTATTTCTGTCTGTGTGACTTTCTCTTCTTTTTCATAGGTCAGTATATAACTCTCTCTCTCTCTCTCTCTCTCTCTCTCTCTCTCTCTCTCTCTCTCTCTCTCTCTCTCTCTCTCTCAACAACGAAGGACCAGAATGTACAGTTGAACACAGAAGTCTAGGGTTTTTAAATCGCTATTCCTATCTGCGTGACTTTCTCTTTTTTTTTTTGTCGGCCAGTATACAACTCTCTCTCTCTCTCTCTCTCTTCTCTCCTCTCTCTCTCTCTCTCTCTCTCTCTCTCTCTCTCTCTCTCTCTCTCTCTCTCATCTCGGAGCAACGAAGGACCAGAATGTACAGTTGGACACAGAATTTTCTGCCACACTTCGCTCCGAGGAAGGGCACCCTGTCACACCCTTACTTTGCGGCGAGTTTCTGTGTGTAGTACCCCCCGGCGCCCACCACCTCTACCATATCTCCCTACACTAGCTATTTGGTTACTCGCCGAGCAGTATGGGTTTGTTAGGGTGCACTTCCTCATAGAAAGATGTGCCAGGAGTTCTTGTATCCATCTGTACCACAAACCTTGCTAAAGCAAATATCTTAAAACAGCCATCTTTGTACCAGATTGTTATTCGACTCTTGAGATTGGGATAAGAGAAGACATAGGAAAATTATACTAGTGGGAGAGACTGCTGATTTAAAGATTGTATATTGTAATGTCATGATTTAAAAGATAATTCTCACTCATCAGGGAGACCTCGACGAGATTATTAGTTCTTATGTTCGATGATGTAATCTTTATCTCAACTTTTGTGATACTACTCGGCTACTCGGTATATTCTCTCTCTATTCTTTTACATTGATATATTTATATATATATATATATATATATATATATATATATATATATATATATATATATATGTATGTATATATACATATATATGTGTATTTATTTTATATAAATATATATATATATATATATATATATATATATATATATATATATATATATATATATATATAATTAAAACTGTTATTTAAACGGACGGCCATTGAACATATTCAACAACGTTTGACAGCTTCGTTGCCACAGGAAGTAGATGAGAACATTGATATAGTGAGACTAAAATTTGTTTTCATATTTTTACTAACTTGAAAAAATAATATCACTCCCGAACTTCGTTTAGCAAAAGTAAGTAATTCTTTAATATAATGTCCCTAATTTTTATTCAAATTTAATTAGAAATCAGTTTGATATTCAGCAAACCCATTTATTTTGATAGCCTCAATGGCTGCTTAACATCATATCAAACACTTTTTGAACACTTAACACTACGAGCTTCGAATCTGAATGGTAGATAAATGAAGAAGTCTTCTCCTTCCATGGTGGGATTCGAACCCATCCAAGTTTTCAGGAATAACTTGGCTGGTATTCAGTGGATGGAGTCATGATGTCTTCGGAGGTTCTGATGCATTGTGCTTTCAACCAATGTACTGTAGAGTATATCTCTGAGTCGCATTTTAAGATTTTCACAAGTCCCACAGTAGGTACTGTTTAAGAAAGGCAGGGAGAAATAGCAACCATGAGAAGCTGAAGTTGAACAGCTAGGTAGAATAAAATCAACAAATGTAAAATAGTAGGCAGAATGCAATGTAGCTGCCATGTCCCCTCCCCCCCCCCAAAAAAAAAGGAAAAAAAAAAACTATACCTCGACAGTTTGCCATATAGTGCATTTTGCATATGGTAACCTCCGGTGGGAAGGTTTTGAAATAAAATATCTGTGGGAAATAGGAAAATGTAAAAGAACACTGCAATTGTTTAGTAGCTACTTTCCCCTTGGTAAGGGTAGAAGAGACTCTTTAGCTGTGGCAAGCAGCTCTTCTAGGAGAAGGACACTCCAGAACATTGTCTCTGTACCGTGGTCTTCCACTGTCTTAGGTAAGAGTTCGTTTACTTGAGAGTACACTCGGGTACACTGTTGTATCTGATTCCTTATTTCCTTTCCTCACTGGGCTATTTTCCCAGTTGGAGCCCTTATAGGGCTTTTAGCATTCCAACTAGGGTTATAGCTTAGTAGTAGTAATAATAATAATAATAATAATAATAATAATTATATGATGTACAGTGGTAACGTGTTCGCCTAGCATTCGCATGGCGGCAGATCGATCCCCGCCCAGGACCGTGAGTTGGGCTTGTCCCGGCTGACGTTCTGGTGAGTATCTATTCTGATGAAACTGGAACTGAAACCAGACACCTTTAACCTTCTAACCTTTATCATCTCGTACTGGATACCGGTACTTTAAAAACCAGACACCTTTAACCTTTTAACCTTTATCATCTCGTACTGGATACCGGTACGTTTAAAAACTAAACACCTTTAACCTTTTAACCTTTATCATCTCGTACTGAATACCGGTACGTTTAAAAACCAGACACCTTTAACCTTTTAACCTTTATCATCTCGTACTGGATGCCGGTACGTTTAAAAACCAGACACCTTTAACCTTTTAACTTTTATCATCTTGTACTGAATACCGGTACGTTAAAAAACCGGACACCTTTAACCTTTTAACCTTCATCATCTCGTACTGGATACCGGTACGTTTAAAAACCAGACACCTTTAACCTTTTAACTTTTATCATCTCGTACTGAATACCGGTACGTTTAAAATTACCTTTGATGTGCGCACGAGCACAAATCTATTTTTGAGGATACAAAATTGATAGTTTTACCTTCAATAATGATTGATCGTGATTCGCAGACCTTTTTAATGACTTGAGTTCAGATAAATGAATCATGCATAGGACTGTGAAATCGACTTTGTCTTGATATTCCAGAATGCGAAAGACGTAAATGTTATGTCCTTGGTTAATTAAATTCCGCTCAAGTTGACTGAAACCGATCTTGTCATTTTAACGTCCCAATTGTTTTTTTTTAAATTTACGAATTTTTGGTATAAATAGTTTGAAGACTTACAAAGTTTTTTAGTTATAAGCAAATATGACGAAAGCGTATGAAGAAATATCTATGATTTTTACCTATACATTTTGAGTATCAATCATCATTTATAAAATTTCGTTACTATTTTTTTTCTATCTAGGTAATCTTTTATTAGATATTAACGTGCAAATTTCAATATTTGTACATTTATCTAAATTTAACTATTTGCTTTTTTACGTAACTTTTATTTGTCTAAATTGTAAAACCGTTAAGCATTCTGTCAATCAATTTGTCAGTTTTTCATATAATCCAAAATTTCATATAAGAGTTCAGTAAATTGAAACGGTAATGTAATTAATAATCACAGGCCCATCTTTCTATGTGCGTCTAAGAAAAGGAAATCCCAACGTTAATTAAGTGTATTTAAATGACATCTAATGTGACATATCTTCTTACTAGGGTTGTGGTAACCTATTGGAAACGTCCCTCCTTGGAGATCTGGTGGACTGGAGTTCGAGACCCGCTCAAGCTCGATAGTTTCTCGTAGTAGTAACCTTACCATCCTTGTGAACTAATGGTTAGGGTTTGTGGAGCCTACAGGTCTACCTGGTTATAATCAGCAACCAATGTCTGGCCCTCCCTTGTCCTAGCTTGGTAGCCATTGCTTGGTTCTCCATTGTCTTAGCTTGGTAGCCATTGCCTGGTTCTCCCTTATCCTAGCTTGGTAGCCATTGATGGTTCTCCCTTGTCTTAGCTTGGTAGCCATAGCTTGGTTCTCCCTTGTCCTAGCTTGGTAGCCATTGCTTGGTTCTCCCTTGTCCTAGCTTGGTAGCCATTGCTTGGTTCTCCCTTGTCCTAGCTTGGTAGCCATTGCTTGGTTCTCCCTTGTCCTAGCTTGGTAGCCATTGCTTGGTTCTCCCTTGTCCTAGCTTGATAGCCATTGATGGTTCTCCCTTGTCCTAGCTTGGTAGCCATTGATGGTTCTCCCTTGTCCTAGCTTGGTAGCCATTGATGGTTCTCCCTTGTCCTAGCTTGGTAGCCATTGCTTGGCCCTCCCTTGTCCTAGCTTGGTAGCCATTGCCTGGTTCTCCCTTGTCCCAGCTTGGTAGCCATTCCCTGGCCCTCCCTTATCCTAGCTTGGTAGCCTTATCCTAGCTTGATAGCCATTGCCCTGTTGTCCGTTATCCTAGATTGGTAGCCATTGATGGTTCTCCCTTGTCCTAGCTTGGTAGCAATTGCCTGGCCCTCCCTGTCTTAGCTTGGTAGCCATTGCCTGGCCCTCCCTGTCTCAGCTTGGTAGCCATTACCTGGCCCTCCCTAGCCCTAGCATGGGTGGAGAGGGGACTTGGGCGCTGTTCATATGGATATATGGTCAGTCTCTAGTGCATTGTCACTGTCTCTTACCTCTGCCATCCATGGGTGACCTTTAAACCTGTAAAAAAACAATTGTCAATCATATCTTAGTGCGAGTTTACTCAGCTCCTTCAGTTCTCAAATAAGTTTTTATCCTTGATAAATATTACTATTCAGGTTCTAGTGGATTCTGAAATAATCAAAGCAGTGACGATTTAACAGTAAATGAAGAATACATGATATGAAACGTTAAATTACTTTGAACGAACAAGGTAAAACGAAAGTGGAAGGCCTGCAGAATGTGCGGTTCCCCTGCTATATTGGACCGGAAAAGCAGCCGTCAAAGTAAAGTAAGTAAGTAAAACGCTTCATTAATTACCTTTTGTAATTTTAGACTCGATTTCAGATTGAAATGAAGCTAATTACTCGACCCAGTCGTACGGAAAACAAATACATGACAAGGACAGCTGGTAAGGAGACAGCCATTAGCCTTTTTATCATCAGAGCCAGACCGGCTCTTTGATAATACACAAAGTCTCTTGCATTATGGATTAATATTATTCCTCAGAGTCGAACTGAATCAACTGCCTTGGGGAGTGATGAAAGGGGGAGGGGGTAATTTCTTATTGCAGAAAGACTTGTAAAGTCGGATCGCGTAACATTATTCATTCATAGTATTATTCATTCATGAATAATCGTATCTCGACCGGATTCTGAGTCTACATCTTAGATTTGAATTATAGATGAAATGAATCGTTTCCTCGGGCTTTCTTCCGTCGACTTTCAAACTAGATTTTGCATAATGGAGGGACAGACTAATCTATAAAATCATAGATAGTCTAAAGTATGATGGGGGGAATATAGTTTTTATGTTGTGTTAAAGAATCTTTATTTTAGATACCAGTAAATGCTTTATATAATAGTTTATTGCCATATATTTTTTCATAATTAAATCTTTAGAAATTCTCCCATTTTTATTCATCTTGTATCTAGGATAATGAACGATGGTACTTTCAAAATTAATCTGAAGAATCTAAGGATGTCGCTATCTTTGTGTGTGTGTGTGTGTGTGTGTGTGTGTGTGTGTGTTTGAAGTACGTTTTTTATTCGTAAAATGAAAAGCGTTTTGGTAACTGGATTATATTGCTTTTAGTTAAGTGTGTTTTTTTTTTATTGTAGGTTTGGCAATCAGTAAATTCCACAAAAGGATAAAAATATCTATATAAACTTTCAGTGCTGTATCACAATATCTAGATGCATAAAATTATTACTTCTCAATAATATATTTCAAGGCATGTTAATGTTTGTCTTGGTTGGCGTCTTATTGTAGTCAGACACATGCCTAATCTTATTGAAAACTATTTTAACTAAAGGGGCACTCAGTAGATGGCAAACTCCGCCGCGGCAGCTTATTTCTTGAGCTTTTACACGACCTTGACCTTTAACCTTAACATGTATTAATTGGCGTTGGTTTTCATACACTCAAATATGAACCAACTTTGAAGTCTTTGTTGCAGTGATGTCCAAACTTATGGCTGATTATGTGAATTGAACATTTCGCTTGGCCTTGACAATGACCTTGACCTTCCAAAATTTAATGATTTCCAGCTTTTTACATAACTGTTTATGCCTACATTTTTCATTACTCTACGATTAAAATTGTGACCAGAAAAATGTTCACAAACAAACACACACACACACAAACAAACACATAAACAGGGACGAAAACATAACCTCCTTCCAACTTCGTTGGCGGAGGTAATAACCATATTACTACGTTTTCCACTACTAAGTTATTATAGATATTTAAACGATTCTTCATGAATACGACATGTAAAGCATGGCAATCTTATCTCAAGCCTGTCATATCACAATGATACTTCATTGAACAGAATCTTAAATATTTGCAAATAGCAAAGAAACAATGACGATTCTTTAGCGATTTAAAATAGGGGGAAGAATATGCTGATATGGACGTGACTGCATATGCAACATTTTAAGTTAATCTTTATTAGTAAAAGAGAAAACTAAATTGAAAAGAAAATTTATCTCCTAGACATACCGTGACCTGGACGATTTAATTTCAATCAATCTATGAGAGAGAGAGAGAGAGAGAGAGAGAGAGAGAGAGAGAGAGAGAGAGAGAGAGAGAGAGAGCACATGTGGGAAAACGTAGTATCAGTGTTGCAAGTAATTTAACAAATATTGTTTCACCCTATCTATGTAAAAGTCTAATGAATTAAATGTTCATTTTTATAACTTGAAAAGTCAAGTCCTTTTCAATATGAAGAAGTCAATTACAAGATGGTAACCTTTTTAGACTCGCATCTTCCTCATTTAAAAAAAAAATGAATTGAGGGTAATTTTAATTGGCAATCCAAGTCAAGTAACCGTAAAAATCTAACGAATGCATGTACTTATGTTTGGCTTATGATTAAAACTTAAACACCCATTCTGCCTTTTCTGCTTTTAAATAACCAGAAACTAGAAAAATCATAATGCAATTTATCCCTTTATCCATCAGATCAAGAAGTTCTGTTATTTGAAACGAGAGTTTGTAATCCTTCATCATAATCCTTCTCAAGGAGGACTGACTAAATGTTATAATGCTCAAAATCTGAATTTTGATTTGAAAAATTGCTTTATCTACTCTAAAAGAGAGTTTTAGGGCTATAAGCGTGAACTTGTTATGAAGCTCTCTATGTATGGTAAGGACGTGCTAACAAGCTAAATTACGTTAGGTATGAAATTGCTAACTACCTCTTTATATTTATAATACCCCGACACTACGTCATTAATAGGTTCCGTGATACGGGACGTAAGGCGATTTTCAAGGCAAGTCTGATTTTATCCCTATAAATTGGCTTAAACCCTCCTTATAAACATAACAAATATGAAGAGCCACATCCAACCTTCTACCATTCTATAATAACCACATATTTATATTACTAAGCCTCCATGTGAAGTACAGTTGGTCACAGGAATACCTGGCATACCTCGCTCTGTAGAATTGCACCCTATCGCACCGTTACTGCGTGGCGATTAATCAAACAGCTACTGTAGGGAGATATGGCTGAAGTGGTGGGTGTGGTGACATACAGGAACTCGCAGCGCAGTAATGGTGTGAAAGGATACACTTCCTTAGAGCAAGGTGTGCCAGGAATTCGTGCATCCAACTGTACATGAACAGTACAGTACAGTACTGTACGTATATAGTTTGGATGAAACTACTTCCATTGATGAATTCGTCCTCGTAACTACTGAATAGCTCACCATTGCTGAAAAGGTTCCCGTTGCAGGTTACTATAGTCGCCGCAAAGATTCTGCGTGAAACAAGCTCCACCCCTTATGACATCATAGCCAATCACGTTGTCTCACACGTTAGCAGCGGTCACAATACGTCCCCTCACAAAATTCAAACTATACTAAGTTATAATCACTTTAAGGGGATATGTTGTGACCACTGTTAAAACGAAAAACAACTTGATTGGCTATGTACCATGGTCTTCCACTATGTTGGGTTAGAGTTCTCTTGCTTGAGGGTACACTCGGGCACACTATTCTATCTAATTTCTCTTCTTCTTACTTTGTTAAAGTTTTTTCTAGTTTACATAGGAAGTATTTAACTTGTTACTTTTCTTGAAATTTTTATTTTTCCTTTCCACGCTGAGCTATTTTCCCTGTTGGGGCCCCTGGGCTGATAGCATCTTGCTGTTCAAACTTGGGTTGTAGCTTAGCAAGTAATAATAATAATAATAATAATAATGATGTCATCAGGGGGTGAGGCTTATTTTGCCCAAAATCTCTACAGTGACTATACCATTACTGAAAAAGCCCCTTTTGACTACTGTCATTGTTGAAAAAATCCCCCTTGCTGACTACTAGTATTGCTAAAAAGTCCTCATTGCTGAAAAAGCCCCTATTGCTGACTAATCTGTTTGCTGAAAAGTCCTGTTGCTGATTGCTCCCATTGCTTACTACTTCCATTGCAAAAACCCTCTCCGTTGCTGACTACTGCTATTGCTGAAAAATTCACTGTTGCTGATTATTGCCATTGCTGAAAGTTCCCTTTGGTGACTTATATCATTTCTGAAAGTCCTCTTTGCTGACTTCTACCATTGCTAAGGTTCCGATTGCTGAAAAAGTTCCTGTTTGCTGACTATTCTCTTTGCTGAAAAAGTCCCCGTTGCTGTTTACTCCCATTGCTTACTACTCCCATAGCGAAAACACTTTATGTTGCTGACTACTA
Organism: Palaemon carinicauda; assembly: GCF_036898095.1. Classification (NCBI taxonomy): domain Eukaryota; kingdom Metazoa; phylum Arthropoda; class Malacostraca; order Decapoda; family Palaemonidae; genus Palaemon; species Palaemon carinicauda. The sequence goes on along the minus strand of NC_090766.1, from coordinate 49,865,742 downwards.
CAATTGCTGAAAAATTCACCGTTGCTGACTACTGCCATTGCTGAAAACCCCCTTTTTGGCTACTGTCATTGCTGATAAAGTCCTCTTTGCTGACTTTTACCATTGCTAAGGTTTCCATTGCTGATAAAAGTGCCCGTGTCTGATTACTCCCATTCCTAAAAAAAGTCCCTATTGCAAAAGCACTCTTCGTTGCTGACTGCCACCAGTGCTGAAAAATTCCCCGTCGCTGACTATGATCATTGCTGAAGAAGTTGCTGTTGCTGACGTCTCTGTTTACTGAAAATTCCCCTGTTGCTGACTGCTACCATTACTGAAAAAGTCTCTGTTGATAAAAACTCCAATTGCTGAACAAGTTCCCGTTGTTGACTTCTCCCTTTGTGGAAAATGTCCTCGTTGTGGCTACTCACATTGCTGAAAAATTCGCCGTTGCTAACTACTCCCATTGCTGAAAAAGTCACCATTGCTATATCCAGAAATACAGGAAAACACGAAGGTTAAAAAACGGCACTGTTTCGACATCCAGAAGGTATGGGAAAACTCAGTATTAAACAATTCAAGGTCTTCGAACTTGGCAAAATATCAAGTCCAGTGTTTGGAGTGACTTGATATTTCTATGAGAGGACTCAGAATATTCTGCTAATTTCTCTTTCCCAGACAAGGTTTAGCCGTAGATATATGTGTAACAAATTTAGAGGAAGTTAAAGTTGTTCTTACAAATTGGTCTATGAAAAGAAAAAAGAATTAGTTGCCATTTTTTGGAGGTAAAAAAGTTGGCAGTTAATCACAACGAACAGTAAAACGAACCGCTCTTGAATGGAAAAAAGATTTATCGCAAACTGGAATTATTATCTAATTAAATAAAACTCAATAGTAATCTATTACAAAACCGCAAACATCGAATTATTATTATTATTATTATTATTATTATTTGCTAAGCTACAACCCTAGCTGGAAAAGCAAAATGCTATAAGCCCAGGGGCGCCAACAGGGAAAATAGCCCAGTAAGGAAAGGAAAGAAGGAAAAATAAAATATTTTAAGAAGAGTAACATTAAAATAAATATTTCCTATATAAACTATGAAAACTTTAACAAAACAAGAGGAAGAGAAATTAAATAGAATAGTGTGCCTGATTGTACCCTCAAGCAAGAGAACTCTAACCCAAGACAGTGGAAGACCATGGTACAGAGGCTATGGCACTACCCAAGACTAGAGAACAATGGTTTGATTTTGGAGTGTCCTTCTCCTAGAAGAGCTGCTTACCATAGCTAAAGAGTCTCTTCTACCCTTACTAAGAGGAAAGTAGCCACAGAACAAATACAGTGCAGTAGTTAACCCCTTGAGCGAAGAAGAATTGTTTAGTAACCTCAGTGTTGTCAGGTGTGTGAGGACAGAGGAGAATCTGTTAAGAATAGGCCAGACTATTCGGCGTATGTGTAGGCAAAGAGAAAGAACCGTAACCAAAGAGAAGGATCCAACGTAGTACTGTCTGGCCAGTCAAAGGACCCCATAACTCTCTGGCGGTAGTATTTCAACGGGCGGCTGGTGCCTTGGCCAACCTACTACCTCATAATATTAACTTATAATGTTACATATTTTACCGAGTTACGGTGTTCCTGTGTGGTCAAATGCAACCACAAGTAGTTTTAATTTCAAGAAATGTTTAGAAATTTAACAATAGTCGTTTACACAGCCGCGAAAAAACTATCAGTAATGATAATTCTCGTATTGGCGATTTCCATACCAAGTAGAAACTGACAACAAAAACGGAAATGTAAAAACGAGAACGAAAATAAAAGAAGCCAGTGTAATTATCCATAAAAATATACATTTCGTAAGAATCCAAATAACATGTTTAACGTTTCTCTCTATTATTTTCAAGAAAAAAAAAAAAAACATACAATTTTCAACATTATCACATCTTATTCATGGAAAAAGACAAATATATTTCAAGCAAAACACGTTCGTAATCAAGTTTTGACATATCTATACTGATAAAAATACAACATTTGAACAAGCGCATGAAATAACAACATCAACTGGTCACTGCCCGGAGACAAGAAAAAGAGATATAACGAAAAAAAAAAAAAATAAAAAAAAACATGGCAAGCCCCTAACTTCATTTCATAACATCGATTGTTCACAATGAAATAAAAGCTAGTATGTTTTTTATCCAGTCTGTGATGTCGAGGTTAAAACGCACGACAAATATTGATATGAAAAATATTAGAATGGATCGACTCAATGGAGTGACAATTAATAACTGCACTTTGATGTTTGCTCTGATGTTGCCCTGCCAGGGGTGGCCTGAAATAGTGTTTACTCTTCTATGTCTGTATTAATAAGGACGTTCGGAGGACCAATTATGGATGAATAAAGCTTTACCCAAGGTCGTGGGGATTAAATTCATCATAATTCCATTTCAATTTTTAAACCCAACCTCCCCCACCCCCTCCAACAACAAACCTGTCCTCCAAATCTTTATAAACCAAACACACACTCAATTTTGTTATGCTTCTGATCCTCAATTCGGCAACACTTAATGATTTTGCGTCCTGTAGTCCTCTGCATTGTTTATTTCTCCATGATATGCTGTTACTGTATATTCATTTGCTTAACTATACCTATCCATCTATCTTGTGCTTGTTTTTTTGATTGCCATAGTTACTCCTTAACATTTCTATTCCATTAAATTTCACATGTTTTTTGAATGCTCTTACTTTCACAAACATCTGAACCGATTGAGAAGTCAGTGGCGACCCTCTTCCTAATATAATCGGACTGTAATTCTTTAAAATCTTCCTTAATCAATGATCAGAGGATTGAATCCCACCATGGAAGATATGATTCCATCATTTATTTTGTAGTTCGATTCATGCCCCGTAGTATTAAGCATATTCAGAAAACAGTTAGATATCAAGTAGCCTAGTTAAAAGAGGTCGTAGAGGCTGTCCGTATGCGATATATACATCAGTAGGGGATTCGGCGTTATGAAGCTTCATCTGTGGTGGATAACGGGGTAGGGTGGGCTGTGGCACCTTAGCAGTACCACCCAAACTCGGTTGAGTCCCTTGTCAGGCTGGGAGGAACGTAGAGAGGAGAGATCCCCTTTTTTGTTTCAGTTGTTTGATGTCGGCAACCCCCAAAAATTGGGGGAAGTGCCTTGGTATATGTATGTATGTATATATATATATATATATATATATATATATATATATATATATATATATATATATATATATATATATATATATATATATACAGTATATATATATATATATATATATATATATATATATATATATATATATATATATATATATGAGTGTGTGTGTTTTTATATCGATATATTTGTTTATATTTATCGACATATATATATATATATATATATATATATATATATATATATATATATATATATATATATATGAGTGTGTGTGTTTTTATATCGATATATTTGTTTATATTTATCGACATATATATATATATATATATATATATATATATATATAAATATATATATATATATATATATATATATATATATATATATATATATATATATATATATATAAATATATATATATATATATATATATATATATATATATATATATATGTATTATATATATATAAATATATTATTTATGTTTATATTTATCGACACATGTATTTATATTTTGTCTATCTATCTATCTATCTATCTATATATATATATATATATATATATATATATATATATATATATATATATATATATATATATATATATATATAAACACATTCATACAAAGTATACAATATTGCCATGGTTCTCCAGGGGTATATTGTTACACCAGAGTAGACTTCAATGTAGTTACCAATAGTCAGTAATTGGAGGGATATATGTTATATATATATGCTGTATTTTCCAACCTCGAGAGGGCAATTTGAAGATAATAGATGCAAAAATTTGCTTTGTTTCTTTGGGGACATTTGATGGTATAAAACAGACTGTTTCATAATCATTCATATATTTTTTCATTGTCACAATTTCTGTTTTTGACGTTCAGTGTAGCGACAGGTT
>NC_090766.1:49851678-49856678 GCF_036898095.1 Palaemon carinicauda | reverse complement strand
CCCTGGGCTGGATATTTCTGGACAAGCTGTGCTCCATTCCCAGCGCGGCCAGATTTCCACGAACGCTGGCCTTTGTTTGGGGGATATGTCCGTCTACTACTAAGTTGTCTTGGAGTTGGAACTACCTGAAAAAGGGGGAAAAAGTAAGGATTTCTTTGTTTAGATTTGTTGGAATGATTTGGCCTTAAGATTTCTACAAATATTCAATTTTGTACTATACTCATTTTTTTTAATGAGGCGCATTTGCACCGACTCGTAGCGGTGCCCTTTTAGCTCGGAAAATTTTCCTGCTATCTGATTGGTTAGAATGATCGTGTCTAACCAATCACCGAGCAGGAAACTTTTCCGAGCTAAAAGGGTATCCCTGCGAGTCGGTGCAAATCTGCCTTACTAAAAATAATTGACTATAGTGGGTATGCTTCCAAAATGAATGTACTGTAAGTGCTACAGTTTTGAAAATGAAATGGACAATTTTATAATCCCCTGAGATAAGGGTAAAGGAATATTTAGATATTTCCACATATGCTAACCTGATCAATAATATTCGTGACTATTTGCATTTTAGTTTAGATTTGTATTTCATTCAAAACTAACTTAGCTAAAATTATTACAATAAACCGGGGGAAATATTCGATGTGTTATAGGGGTGGACAGATTTCAGACTTTTGTAATTTCATTTTTATTATTCATTTACTTTACGAATTATATAACCTACTTTAAAAACTTTGGTAACTTACAATCTTCTAATCACTTAATTTCACTTACTTCTAATTTTCTGATTTGCCTTGTTCACTGTACTATGCTTTTCTTTCACGGTGGGTTCTATCTCTTTCATGAAGCTTACGCCAAAGCTTTTCAACCTCTTGTATTTCTTATTGTTTTCGCCAGGCCAGGGCTAGTTAAACTTTAAGTAGGAAATAAAAGGCTACAATAAAGTATTCAAGTCAAGTTATATCACATAACAATCTTCTGGGCTGCATCCCTTGTTCTTGGGTTAACTTATTTAACATCAGCAGATATCATGGGTTTGTATACATCTTGGATAATGTTGGGTTAGTTCCATACAGTTGGTTTTATGTTAAAACGTATAAGTGGGTATAATTCATTATTTTGGGTTAAGTATATCAACCAACTTTGTTGATTACATCTTATCCAACTAGTAAACGACATGTTGCTTAGTGGGCTACTTGTTTTTATTGTGTTGTTTCAGATATGCTCCATTCTGCTGGGTTTTATGAAAGGACTGAAGGAGGCAGAAGAATAAGACGCGCTCCTGATCAACTAGCTTTATTTAGTGATAACACATATATATAGATCCCAAGGGGTCACATAAGGGTGACAATTGCATGTGTACATTCAACGGCTTTTGCCAATGAGGATAACATTGACATGAAAATTGATGTAATAATAGTAGTGAAAATAGAGTTGAAATTATTATGTTACATTCAATGACTTTGGCAGTTTAATTTAGTTGGAGTAGAATGACAGTTACTGCGTGCACTGCATAGAAGGAAATGTACAGAAAGCATAATTCTTTATTTGGATGCATTGGTTGTTGCACATGCATTAGAATTTCTACTTCTCCTGTTAGCTTAGATACATTCTAAATCTTTCTCTAGATTCATCTCTAGTTGGGAGTTTAGCTGCATAACCCTACTAAGCAGATTGATTACTCTTCCACTTGGCTGACTTCATAGCATTCATCTGGATTGGATACATAGTATCTAGCCAGGCTGTTTACATAAAATTGAGCTGGATTGTGTGTGGAGCATTCATATTGGAGGAATACATAGCAATCATCTGGCTTGACTTCTGAGCATTCAACTTGGTCGACTACATAGCATTCACTTGGGTTCTCTACATGTCATCCAGTTGACAGCCTATATTTAGCCTACTCTAGATCCGTTCACTCTATTGGATTTCTACATCTCTTTGCTTTTCCATGTGTTGATCCTATGAGCTCTGGTACTTCCTGATCAGTCGTTTGCTATGTCTCATTCTGTTCATTTTAATATAGACAGTTCAATTTGTTAGCTACGTTTTTGTTTTGGTTGGGCACTGTATGCTGGATGCTATTAGTTCAACTACACCTTACCTTGACGCATTACTTCAGTAATCTCTGTTCCCTTCTGAAAGGTTATTTTATTTTGGTTAAGTACATCATCATATGCTTCTCGCACTGTTTACTAGGCATCCTTAAAGGGCCCTTAAGCGTCCCTTTGGCACCTAGCTGCATCCACTTTTTAATCCTCCGCTTTACCTTCTATCCCGCTTTCCTCAAGCTTGGTGTCCAACTTCTCTTTACTTCCACCATAATGCAACTACGTTCTTTTACCTCTGTTGCACCTCAGTGCCAGATGGCCTCCCGAATCCAGTGCTGATTCCTGAGATACATGACTAAATTTATCACATGCAAGTTAGTCACAGACCGTTTTAGCAAATTACGTATGTTACTCTCAAGGCCAATTCACTTAAACTCCGTTTAACATGAACCCGATGGGAACTATTGCTTGAACTCGGCCTGTTTAACGACACGGCAACTCCATCCTCGAGAATTCTCATTCACTCTCCTTGAAGGCCATGACTCTAAATAACATTTACATGAACAATACAAGGCATTAAAGGCTTATATATATCCTTTAGTCAGGTCCAGAATGTGATAGGAGACTTTGCGCATGATACGGAAAAACGAATAAAAATGAAAACAAACAAGATACGGAAGTGATACCGTCCACTTCAGCAATGAGTGAAATTGCTTTTGTAAACGTGAGTTGGAAAAACAAATAGATTTTTTTCTACCATCTCCTATTGTTATGTTATAGTTTTTTTTTTTTTTTAATCATCAAATGTCCTCTTGCGCTCTAAAAATGGCCGAAACTAATTTTCCTATATCACATGTAGATAAATCACATCAACTAAAATCTTTAATCATTCAAACGTACGTCTGATGTTCTTTTTATATTATTGTGTTTTATATTATTCTAAACCTCTTATGCAAGAAAACTCCAAATCGATCAATCAATCTAAACCTCTTGTAAAAGACCACTTTTTTTTTTTCAAGACGCTTTTTGAATTTCATAAATCTGTATTGAAGACTCTTGATCCCAAACTTCAAAGGAAAGAGAAATTGGAATTAGTTATTGCGCCCATTTAACTATCATTAAGTTCCAACCCTCTGTGATGCATGGTCCAAAAAAAAAAAAAAAAAAAAAAAAAAAAACTCACTGAACTTCCAAACATAAAATGTAATTTTGTTAGCAAGCTTCTAATAAAGGTAATTATGCAATTATGATGTTCTGATATCAAAATGTGTGATTTTATTTTCGGTTTTAATTATCTTTGGAAAATTCTATTCAAATGAAGAAAGCGGGCAGATTAAAAAAAAATAGTCTGTGGTGTATTATTTATTTAAGATAAATTCTGTAATACAATACAGTTTTATTCACTGATATGAGGTCACTGATTGATTGCAAAATAAAAAAAAATAAGAATACTTTTTCATATGTGGATGACGGTTGCAAAATTGCGTAAGTTTTTTAACTTTTATTTTTCATTTCCGGTTAATGATTTCACGAATATTTATAATGGCTGTTATGAAAATATCAAACTTCCCCTAAAAATATTTTGCCTGACTGATTTGTAGGTTTTTAATATTTAAGTTTTAGATGTATAAACGGGATATAAAAGGTATTTTTTCTCACTTAGCTGTCCAACACCACTTATGGGTGGCCAACCTTTTGTTTCCCATGCACCAATTTTTTTCACTTCTTATTCAGATGCGCCACACAAACTTTAACCCGCTTTCAATCCTTAAGTATGGTAATTTGGACATATTTGGCAGTTAAAAATATAATCCTTTGATATGTATGTATGTATATATATATATATATATATATATATATAGATAGATAGATAGATAGACATTTGACACTAAATTTTCATTGATAAATGCAGGACATAGCGGACGGTCCCCTTAAACTTTTTTTTTTTTTCCCTGGAAATCAATATTATTCTTTATTTTATGAGCAGTCATGGTTTTTCTTTTATAATCTCTGGGGTATAGTACGCCACTTGTAATCGTGCAATGCGCCACTGTTGGCGCATGCGCCATAGTTTGGCCACCCCTTAACTATTACATTAGTGCAACTTTAGGGGTGCGTCCCCATTTGCACCTTAGTGCTGATTGGCCCCCCCCCCCCCCTGGTCTAGTGCCCAAATTTCTTGAATTAAGGGAAGTGAAACCATTTGGGGAACTTGCGAAAGTCTTTTAACCATCCATCTCGTGTACCTTTAAAAAGTTTTATTGACTCTCCAACAGGGAAAAAATAGCCCATTAAGGAAAGGAAATAAGGAAATAAATAAAACTACAAGAGAACTAATGAACAATTAAAATGAAATATTTTTAAGATCAGTAACAGCATTTAAAATAGATAACTCATACATAAACTATAAAAAGAGACCAATGTCAGCTTGCTCAACATAAAAACATTCGATGCAAGTTTGAACTTTGAAGTTCTACTGATTCAACGATGTCGTATGTTTCAGATGAGTCTCTCTCTCTCTCTCTCTCTCTCTCTCTCTCTCTCTCTCTCTCTCTCTCTCTCATTGTAATTTTCAGGTTAATAACAGTTAAAAATTTTCATGAAATGTCTTGTTTATAAATTATATGTTATCGTCCAGTAGCGAATCTGAAAGTGGTTTTATGGTTAAAATTCATTTTTTATATAGAAAGTAAAAGGATAATTAATATAATATCATCCAGTTAATTTCTGTTATTCAGAATATATGGTAAAGTATAAACGAAGAAGTGAGTAGAGTGAATCATAAAAACGTTGATGGTTGACGATATGGTACCGATTGGTGATGGAGAAGAGATACTGCAGAGACCAGTAAGAAAGTTTAAAAGTACTATCAGAAGAAAATTTACTCATTTTGGGATATTATCACCTAAAAGAAATGTTGAATTAGATGGTAGAAAAATATATGCAGAAAAGTTGTTG
>NC_090766.1:49834178-49836678 GCF_036898095.1 Palaemon carinicauda | reverse complement strand
TTCAGTGCTGAATTTGACAGCGCTGCTAATGAGGCCTTTGTTTGCAACTTCAACAGTTGAGAGTAGGTGGCTGTTTTCTTAACATCTTTATTGAATTATCAAGTAATAAGTTACAAAGAGTACTTTTTGATGTCCATCTAGTGAATATAGAAATGTAATATTTGGTGTTCCTCAGGGTAATGTTCTCGGCCCCTTACTTTTAATACTATATACACATATGTGATTTGGCCTGAAAAACAAGTTCGTTTCATATGCAAATAATGCTACTTTTTTCATCAATTCTAAATTCAGAATGTAGACTTATGTGGCTGAATCCTTTGATAGAGATCTAGTAGAAATTATTGCATGGTGCAAATTATGGGGCATGAAGTTAAGTCCTATTAAAACCCAAAGAATGGTTGTAAGTAGGTAAAGAATATCTAAATCTAAATTGACAAGGTTTCTTTAACTATACATAATTCATTTAAATTTCTAGTCGTGATTCTTTATTGCAAATTTATTTGTGAAAACCACATTGGGTCTGTTTTTTTCACCAATTGCACAAAAAATTAGCTTATTGGGGAAGTATTTTAAGATTTTGGGTGAGTAGTCTATCTGGAATGTTTTAATTTTTTAATTCTACCTTATATTAAGTATTGTTCTCCTTTCTGGTTGGACAAGAACTTGTTGTATATCAAATTCCTTATTACTGGTCGGATTTTTTTCACTGGCACCGTCGTTGAATTACTTATTTTTGCGTAAGATTCAGATCATCCATTGCATTCAGATCTTGCCAGACTGTACCATCATGTACGTAGTACTAGGTATGCTGTTAATTCAAGCATTCATGCCTTCTCCATCATAAGGCTCAATACTACATAATATTCTAGAAGTTTTATTCCAGCTGTGACCAGATTGTGGAACGATCTTCCTAATCGGACGGTAGAATCACTGAAACTTTAGAAGTTCAAACTTTTTTTTAAATTCTTTTCTTTTGAACAGGTTAACATAAGTCTCGTTTCATAGTTTATATATGACCGATCTATTTTAACGTTGTTATTAATACATTATAGTTTATTTAACCTTTCTTTATTTACTTTCCTGACCGGGCTGCTTTACCAGTTGGAGCCTTTAGCCTTGTAGCATTCTGCTTTTCCCTCCGAGTTTGTAGCTTTGCTAGTAATAGTAATAATGATACTCATTATTATTATTATTATTATTATTATTATTATTAGCTAAGCTACAATCCTAGTTTGAAAAACAAGATGCTTTAAGCCCAAGGGGTCCAACAAGAAAAAATAGCCCAGTGAGGAAAGGAAACAAGCAAATAAATAATTACAGGAAAGGTAATGAACAATTAAAACATTTTAAAAACATTAACAATATCAAAATAAAGCTTTCATACATAAATTATAAAAACTTAAAAATAGATCTTTCATATATAAACTATAACTTCTATAAAAGAAAAAATAAGTGGGAGGGAAATAAGCTAGAATGGTGTGCCTGAATGTACCCTAGAGTAAGAGAACTCAGATTTATCATTATTGATTTTGGGACAGATGTACCACAAGGGCCTGTGTGATGCTGCACTTGTCGAAATGAGCAATTATTAATTAATAACGCACTGTTACATTATTCTGAATGTGTGTCTACTAACTACAGATAGGCTTTAATCCAAGTTTTGTTGTATAACTTATAAAAATATAAAATGTATCATAAGATTCTGTGGATATTATGATTTTTCAAAGATATATGAGGGTGTTGAAACGTCTTTTCTTTCTATTGTTTATAAGTAACAACAACAACAACAACAACTACAACTATTTTGATAATAATCATAACTAAGAAAAATGCCGATTCTTTTTTTAATTTATCTTGAAATTTGGGGTTCTCGTAATATCTACAACTATTTGTAAAGTAGGTCCTAATTATCTTAATTTCCTCAACGAAAGGTAATATAAAGATATATTTAATAAAAAATCCATTAATATATCTAATTTTCCAGTTTTTTCCACATTCTTGGAAAGATTCCCATATAAGGCTAATAAATTTTTCACCTTTTGGATAAACTTCCAGATCATACGTGTCAGGAAAACGGAAAGCAAAGATATTATATCCATTGAAAATACAAATATCTCCTATAAATGAACATAATATCTATATTACTAAATCAATAAGCCTTAACATTTTAACATCATAGGCAACTAAACGCCATTCATGTTCGGGCGACAATCTAAAATCGCCGTTAAGATAATCCTTTACGTTAAAATCAATTAGGAAGATTCTGGCTTAAATGCATCAGCGCAGGATGCTTCGCCGGGAGTTCCTTTGGAACCAATAATGGGATGGGCGTAGGATAGTTTGCTGACCGACTCTAGGGGATCCCTAATTGCGTCAGGGATGGGTGATTGGACTTCCCCTGGAATGGCCTCGTTAATTTATTCATGTAATTAAGAGGTCCCTTTCGCTTTCGGCTGCTGCCGGCACTGCCGCTGCTCCTGCTACTGCTGCCACTGCTGCA
>NC_090766.1:49824178-49829178 GCF_036898095.1 Palaemon carinicauda | reverse complement strand
ATATATTTATGATACAGGTACATATACACATACATATATATACATTTATATATATATATATATATATATATATATATATATATATATATATTTATATATTTATATGTATATATATTTTATATAAATATACAATGTATATATATATATATATATATAAATGTATATATATGTATGTGTATATGTACCTGTATCATAAATATATATATATATATGTATATATATATAAAATATATATATATATATATATATATATATATATATATATATATATATGTGTGTGTGTGTGTGTATATATATAACGCCAAAGATAAATTGGCACAGAAAAAAAAGGACAGTAAAAAATCGCACAGGAAATGATGGTTCAAATGAAATAAATAGGACAAAATGGCAAAAGCGCTCTGGCTGCCTTTTTATAGTATTTTTGTTGTTGTTATTGCTTTGCTAATTTAGGAAAATATCGCATAAAAATGACAAGACAAAAGGGGTCAAATGAAAAAATATATAAAAATGGTACATGGGAAAAATAGAAAGAAAATGTACACAAAAAGTTTTTTTTTTTTTCTTGAGATTTATTTTGAATCTCTACCATTATTACCTAAATTCCTATATTGTGAGTGGTAAAAATGGACCTTTAAACATGTGAACAAAACTCCATATCAACTTTTAAACTAAAATCTTAAGGTATTACCAAGTCCACGTAACAATTCATCCAAGTTTTTTTTTTTTTTTTTTTTTGTACCTCAACATATATTTCTATTTTCCTTCTGAGTGGCTCACCAACGAAGTCCTTTAATGTCACCGTACTCACAACCACCATTTCCTTCAGAATCGTTCTTTTAAGTTTCTGGACACTCGTTCATTGTAGCCTGATGTACTTTCTAAAGTTGTGGTGGAAATCTTGCTGGAATGCGCTGAAGAACCCGTGTTCTTGTCTGGAGATATTTACCAGATGCATACGTATGATTGACGTAATCTAGCAGTGGAGCTGTTTCATCTAGACATCTAGACTTGAGTGACTCCTTTCCTATAGGAACATCTTCAACTGGTAGAAATGCCAGTGAGTCAATCTGTCCACAGAATTGAGGAAATTCCTCACTATTTCTATAATGGTTGGTATGGCCAAATTCCTGTATTTTTTGTTGAGGTACTGTGAGTGTGTTAGGAACAACCTTGTGTTCGTGTGTCTAGTTCCCAAACAACTTTGATAGCTGGGAATGGATTATTGCGGTGAAAAGTCAAAGTCAACAATTATGGTTGTTTGGTCTGGCTAGAGTTTAATCTCGAGGCAGCGATCCATGACTGCTTGTAGCAAAAACACTGGAAACTGCATATTGCATAAAGCTGTAGAAATTCTGGTGGAGCCTTTGCACAGTTCCCATATATCAGCCATGTATGAGCAGAAGTAAGTAACTGCAGAGATTTACAAGTACCAAGCGTCTGGTCCAATGCCGTAAAACAGAAATGGTTTTGGCTCGGGGCGCAGTAATGCTGTCCATTTTCGAGTAAGATGCAGATCCTGAAGTCTTTCAGGTATGTGTGGGTAGAGTTTTGCTCTTTGGTTTTGCAGTGTTCTCTTTATAACGTCCTCACTTAAAGTACAGCAATGCTTTTGCTCCAGCAGGTTACTCATCCAGCTTATTGCTGTAAATCTGGCTAGGTTTAGATTCTGTCTCTCCTGTCACCCGTTGAGATACTACTGCCAGAGAGTTATTGGGTCCTTTGACAGGCCAGGTAGTATTAAATTAGATCCCTTTCTCGTTACGGCTCATTTTTTCTTTGCATACACATACACCGAATATTCTAGCCTATTTTTTACACATTCTTCTCTTTCCCCATACATCTGACAAGACTTAAGATAACCAAACCATTCTTTTTCACTCAAGGGGTTAACCAGTGAACTGTAATTGTTCAATAGGTACTTTCCACTTGGTAAGGGTAGAAGAGACTCTTTAGCTATGGTAAATAACCCTTCTAGGAGAAAGACACTTATAAATCAAAGCATTGTTCTCTAGTGTTGGATAGTGCCTTATCCCCTGTACCTTGGTCTCCCTCGGTTTTAAGTTAGAGTTCTCTTGCGTGAGGGTACACAAAGGCACACTATTCAATGTTTCCTTATCTCCTTTCCTCACTGGGCTATTTTTCCTGTTGGAGCCCTGGGTCTTATAGCATCCTGCTTTTCTAACTAGGGTTGTAGCTTAGCAAGTAATAATAATGATAATAATAAAAATGATGATAATAATAATAATTATATGTATATATATATATATATATATATATATATATATATATATATATATATATATATATATATATATATATATATATGTATATATATATAATATATATATATATTATTTATTTATACTTATGAAAATAAATAAATAAATATGTATAATATATATACATATATATATATGTGTATATATATATATATATATATATATAATATATATGTGTGTGTGTGTGTATGTGTATGTGTGTTTAAAAAAAGATAAATTAATTAGTTAACCTCAGGTAGTTATTTTCTGGATACAAATAGGCCATTAAATTCCAGTTGGTTAGGTCGTGAATAAAAGCAGTGTTTTTAAAAATCAGTGGCAGAGGTGATGTAAAAATTGGTTCAATATCAGCTAGCTATTGTCTTCATTACCATTTCGCTTTAATATTAATTAAGTTGACGCCGAATGTTACACAGGAAGTGAAACATAATCATCTGGGTCTGTCATTTAGGAAAATGTAATTCAGAAATTAAATTGGATATCAGTCCATGCCATCGAGTTCAATGTATATTTCACCAAAGGTGGAAAGCGTTTTCTAGCTCAATTAATTATGAAGTTCTTGGAGAAGAATAAATTAAAAGAATTGGAATATTGAGGTAACTTCCTTAAACAGTAAGTGAAATATATATGAACTTAATGATGATTCAGTAATTAAGCAACTTTTTTTATGTCCCTGAAAAGGAGTATGTGGTTTGTTTTAAGAATAATCAATGGATAAACTAGGCCCTTTTACCCCCACCATAAGGTTAAATTTCGAGCACATTTTGCTATATAATTTTTTAAAATTGCTCTAAAAAGCTTAATTTTTGTCCTAGAGAGGTCAGGTTGGTCTCATTCTTTTGGAAAATGCCTGAAGTTTCTCATAAAATTATCAAAAATATGTAAAAATATGTAATTAACAGTGTTTTGCAAGAACGTACCGGTACGTCCTTTGGGGGTGAAAGGGCTAGGAAAAGCGAAATAAGTCTCCTGTAATGCATGAACGTAGTTATTTGCCGACCTGGACGAAAGCCCACGGATCTGGAAGGGATTGAGACATGTCAATCTAACAGCACTTTTGACTGAAGTATCATTGGCTCTAGCTTGAATAGCAATCGACTATTAATCCGATTAACTACACTTTCATAGCGAGTTCTAAAGGTTTTTTCATCATGGCTAACGTTTTTTGAATACGCAACGGAAGCCGTGTGGTATAATGCTATATATATATATATATATATATATATATATATATATATATATATATGTGTGTGTGTGTGTGTGTGTGTGTGTTTGTGTGTGTGTGTGTGAGTAATGTTTGTATGTATATGTATGTGTGTGTAAATATATATATATATATATATATATATATATATATATATATATATATATATATATATATATATATATATATATATATATATATATATATATATATACTGTATGTGTGTATCATACATGTATATAAAATGTTATATTGTAACTTTTTATAGTTTATTTATTTCCTCGTTTCCTTTCCTCACTGGGCTATTTTTCTTTGTTGGAGCCCTTGAACTAATGGCATCCTGCTTATCCAACTAAGGCTGTATCTTAGTAATAAAAGTAATAACAAGACAATGTGCATAACCCTCACTTAAACTTTGCACATTGTTAATCGTTCATTATGATGTATATCACTTTTGAATACTGTATTCATACTCTATTCAGCAGTTTATGTATGGCTTCAACTTTGTATCAGTTCCTTCGTTCCTAAAAGCAAACCATAACTAACTAAAAGTTTGTGGCATGTCCTCTTTTACTTCTCTAAACTCTCAACCATTGTTCGTTTATTTTTTCCCCATTTATTTGTCCATCGCACCTTTACACACCTGTATATCTGTATTCCACGTGTCAAGAGTCGATGTTGTACAGTGGTTTGCACTCTTGGGTTTTATTCAACTCTTGCTCATTGGAATTCCAAGCGAATTCTGTCATCGAGTTTTCCAGCGTTGGTCGGAAAGCTTTGATATTGTTGCAGTTTTTTTTTGTATTGAGCGTTTGGATAAAAGATTTAACCTTCCATGTATTTTACTGGATTTTTGTCTGTTGGTTAGTAACTTGATTGTTATCTTATTAATTTGGGTAGCTTTTCCTTTGGCATATGTGCTAGTAATAGGTGCAGTAGTTAATCATTTGCCTGACTAATTTGTTTCTTAATTTATATTCCTTACAAAACATCACTCATGAATAGATAATGGAAGATACTTCTATTTATGGCACTACTAGTATATCTTGCGGAAATATTTAGTACACTTATAATAATTCAACTTAAATTTAAAAAGATGATTAAAATGGTGTTCAGATATCGACGGTCTCTGAACGCGAGAGACGCAAATGTCGGGCAATTTTTATGGGTCTTTGCGGAAATATTTAATACATTTATAATATAATAATTCAACTTGAATTTAAAACGTGATTAAAATAGTGTTCAGATAACGATGGTCTCTGAACGAGAAAGAAGCATATGTCTGGCACTTTTCATGCGTCTTGTCTATGAAAGTCGTTTATTTACGGGTAATGAAAATTGTTAAAGATTTTACCCACCTTCAAGGGCACCCTCAAGACAGAGATCGATAAACTTCAATTTTGCTTTGATGGCAGTTTCCTTGGATACTGCATTGCTCACTTAATATTCAACGTAAAAACTTGTTGCCAAGGGGGACCTCCTTTCCACTGCCTGGGAGAAAAACATAATCTGCACAC
>NC_090766.1:49814178-49819178 GCF_036898095.1 Palaemon carinicauda | reverse complement strand
TTACCATAGCTAAAGAGTCTCTTCTACTTGGGTGAAGAAGAATTGTTTGGTTATCTCATTGTAGTCAGGTTTATGAGGACAGAGGAGAATATGTAAGGAATAGGCCAGACTATTCGTTTTATATTTTAGGCAAAAGGAAAATGAATCGTAACCAAAGGGAATGATCCAATGTAATGCTCTCTGGCCAGTCAAAAGACCCCTTAACTCTATAGTGGTAGTATCTCAACGGGTGGCCGGTGCCCTGGCCAACCTACTACCCATTAACATTTTGTATCTTCTACCCTTACCAAGAGGAAAGTAGCCATTGGATAATTACAATGCAGTAATTAGCCACTTGAGTTAAGAAGAATTTTTCGGTTATGTTGCTGTTATCAGATGTATGAGGAAAGAAAAGAATATGTAAGGAATAGGCCAGACTATTCAGTGTATGTATGCAGTTTATCATGAAAAGAATCCTGTATTTTTTCGCAATGCTTAATATTACACACTATTCCGGAATTTGTTTTTATTGTAGCTGTGACCAAATGGTAGAATGAACGTCTTAATCCAATCATTGAATTGGTGAAACTTCAAAACGTTGTCATAAGTCTCGTTTCATAGATTTTGTTATTTGTCTCCTTTTTTTTCTTTTGTCCTATTCTCTAATAGTATATTCTTTAACATCAAATTTCTTTTCAGGGTTGCCTTCCGTATTAGCGCATGTGGCTTGTATAATGTTAGTTTGCTTATATCAGTGATAATAATAATGAAATCTATAACTGATGTATAATCTATTTCCGTCAACTTCCTCGCCCAAAAGCACTTGTGGCTCAGTTGATCAGCTGCCGCTGACAAGTTATCTGGAGTTCCCAAACTTCTGATTATTCTCAGAGCAATCGTGGAAACATCGCACAAGGAGACACCAATAAACTGAAAAACTAAGTGGGAAGTAGTCAAGTTAGGAATTAGAAATTAAATAATGTATCATAACAAGTTACTCTTTCCATAACTTATGGTATACCAATAAACTGAAAAACTAAGTGGGAAGTAATTAGGAATTAAAAATGAAATAATGTATCCTAACAAGCTATTCTTTCCATAACTTATGGTATACCAATAAACTGAAAAACTAAGAGGGAAGTAATTAGGAATTAAAAATGAAATAATGTATCCTAACAGGCTATTCTTTCCATGAGTTATGATATCGTGCATAAGCAGCTTTTGCATTGATAGATATGGCTTTATATGCATATTCAGCCGATATGCGCCCGTACTGAATATATAAACAAACTTATATACATACACGACTGCAAAATTATCACAGTATGTGTGTGTGTTCTTTCCCACCGATATCACTACATTAAGGGGTCGGTTGCCTAGCATCAGGTATGGTTTATAATTTGGCAGAGTTTCAATATGTATATATATATATATATATATATATATATATATATATATATATATATATATATATATATATATATATATACAGTCAGCGCGGATTGCTGTGTCCGGGTAGTGGGCCGGACACAGCGTTCCGCGCAAATCGGAGACATGGGGTTTATCGGGGAAAAAATCGACTGGGACAAATTGACTAATTGGCATCTTTTTATACAAGTTGGCATCTACATATCTGCGTAGGTGGAAGCTAGCCAGTGTGTTTCCTGTAGTCGTGGAGTGAGGTTGTGTCAGGTTGAGAGGGCCGAGTTGCAATCGTTCTTTTGTGAGTTCGAGTGGCATTTTTGTGTATCAAACCCCCCCCCCCCCGTGATGTCTAGACCCCGTACAAGTCACGATGACATTGTTAGAGTGATAACCTGTCATAATTTAGGTCTGCAAATGAAGGAAATCGTGAAGAATACTGGCGTGAACGAGAGGACAGTGAGGCGCTTGGTGGCGAAGTACAAGGCAGGAGGTAGCACCGAGGTCCCTTCTCACTCTCAGGCTTGTTCCCCTCCCCGGAAGATTCCTGATCGTACTTTACACATATTAAAGCGAACCCTAGAAGAAAATCCAACATTAACAGCTAAGCAACTGAAAGAACAGAACCCTAAATTGTTGAGCGACGTCAGTGTTCGTACGATTCAGGAAAACCTGTCGAAGCGCCTCGACTTCGAGAAAGTGATCGCGCGAAAGAAGCCCGCTGTAACTTTGAAACAAAGGCAGAGGAGGGTTGCTTTTGCCAAGACATACAAGGATTGGACCTTGGAGCAGTGGCGTAGTGTCTTGTGGAGTGACGAAGCGACCTTTTGTGTGAGTGAGACGACCGGGAAAAAAGTGTGGCGGCGAAGGGGGTCAGATCCTCTTAAGCCTAATCTCACGGCCAAGACAGTTAAGCACCCAGCATCGCTTATGGTCTGGGGTTCGTTTGCCTACGGTGGTGCCCCAAGCCTTGTTGTTTTGCCTAAAGGCATAACGGTTAATGCTGACCGCTATTTGAACATTTTAAAAGACAATTTAGCGGATTGTTTTGCGGCTACAGGAGCTGAAGTTTTTCAGCAGGACGGTGCCCCTTGCCATACGGCTAAAAAAGTGAAAAAGTGGCTGGAAAATAGCGAAGTGAACCATATTCCTGATTGGCCAGGTCAAAGTCCTGATATTTCGCCCAATGAGAACCTTTGGGCGATAGTTAAAGCCCGCCTTCGTAAAGAAGTGACGACCAACGTGACACTTCTCGAGGTGGCGCTCCATAAGGTGTGGGCAGAAATACCTGCCGATATACTACAAAACCTCGCCGATAGTGTTCCTCAACGACTTTTGGAGGTCAAGAAGAGGAAAGGCTACCCTATAGACAAGTAGCAGGGATATTGGTGAGTGTTCAATTAAATTTTTATTGATTTATATTGTGTATTAGTGTAGATATGGGGGGGGGACCAAAATGAATGCACGGCGGATGCTGCCCGGACAGACCGACCCGCGCTGACTGTATATATATATATATATATATATATATATATATATATATATATATATATGTATACATATATATATATATTATATATGTATACATATATATATATATATATATATATATATATGTATTATGTATTTATGCATGTATGTGTGTAGATATATGTTTATATTTATTATAGCCATGACAGGAAAAAGGAAAAGACTATAATACATCTTTTATGATCGTTATGCTCATCACGCATATATATATATATATATATATATATATATATATATATATATATATATATATATATATATATATATATATATGAGTGGGTTTTGTTCACATAAAAAACTTAGGAATATGGGGTATGTGCATAAAAAATTATATATGAATATTTATATGAATACTGTACGTTTTGTCATATCAACGGCTAATATTACATCACTCATGATTTAACAGTTACCAGGTGCCTTAGGTGTTTAATGAATACTTTCTCAATATTCTTATATTGCGTTTTATTTTATATCTAAAGCTGTTAATTTATTTTTGTCCTTTTGCAACGCGTATAAACGCATGATATGGGTAATTTGTTCGACATAATTTATGGAGTCGATGTATTAAATGAAATCACCAATAACCCCCCCCCCCCCTCGCATGTATTCGTAAATCTTTATGTCAATCAAATTGTCGGTAACATAGAAACATAGGAACAATTTATAAATACTTTTAAATCAAAACATTTAATATTACTGTCGTAAAATTTATCAATGTACCTTTCATCTAGAAAACAGATATTACAAGTTACAAAATCTAAATTTCTAATTTATCAATGCACATTTCGTCTAGAAAATAGATTTTACAAGTTACAAAATCTAAATTTCTAATTTGTCAATGCACATTTCATCTAGAAAACAGATTTTACAAGTTACAAAATCTAAATTTCTAATCCAATGAAACGTTTGCTCCTGAAATTTTATTTTAAAATTTTGTCAGTTTTTATTTCCTTCTCCTACTGTTGACTCGGCAAAGAGACCTATAGGCTCCCCCAAACCCTCTATCCTTAGCTCACAATGGTGAGGTAGCAGCGACCAAAGGAACTAACGAGTTTAAGCAGGACTCGAACCTCAGTCTGGCGATCACCAGTCAGGGGACGTTATTACATAGGCCACCACAACCATATTTGTTTGTGGTTGGTATGTCAATGGTGACGAAAAAGGAAGGATTCCGGTGAATGTTTGTTATTAGTACTTGAGTTTGTGTGTGTGAGAGAGAGAGAGAGAGAGAGAGAGAGAGAGAGAGAGAGAGAGAGAGAGAGAGAGAGAGAGAGTATTCACTAGAATTCAGTATGATTAAAGGTTTTCCCGAGAGTAATTGGGTTTTGTAATTGATGTTAATTAGTTGTCTAATGTCATGTCATATTTACTATCTCGTACTATCTCGTATTGTTTGGAAGTGGCAAGTTTGTGTTTTGTTTTATTCTTGTCTTCTATGAATATCTCAGAGTTGTTGAATTTTTATTGTTGGCAACATGTGTGTATACTGTATATATATACAATATATATATATATATATATATATATATATATATATATATATATATATATATATATATACAGTATATATATATATATATATGTATATATATATATATATTTATATACATATGTATATGTATATATGTATATATATATATATATATATATATATATATATATATATATATATATATGTATATATAAACATGATACGATCAATTTGTTTGACACAATTTTCTGTATTCAATATCTAAAAGGAAACTTAATTTGTAAAACATTTTCATGGAATTTAATGTAAGGAATTTTTAAGAAAGTGTTCAATTTATCCGCTCTGTTTCATTTCTCAGTAATAGAAACTATTGCAAAATTATTGAATCTCAGTGTTTCAAATGCTCTAAATAGATTTTCGTTATACATATTTCATATTGAAGGCATATTTTCCGATAGGTACGAAATCCATCTTTCGGACTCTTCATTAAAAATATGAATGTTATTTCATCAGATTTTCTTTTCTTTATTGGTTCCCACTTTTCTTTTTCTTGAATCATCATTCCTTGTATTTCCATGAGGAATTTAGCCACTGTTAA
>NC_090766.1:49793382-49806178 GCF_036898095.1 Palaemon carinicauda | reverse complement strand
ATATATATATATATATATATAATACATATATATATATATACATATATATATATAAATTTATATATATATACATATATATACATGTATATATATATATATATATATATATATTTATATATATATATATATATATGGTGTGTTTTATATATATATATATATGTATATAAATACAGTATATATAATATATATATATATATATATATATATATATATATATATATATATATATATATGTATATATATATAACATATATATATATATATATATATATATATAAATTTATATATATATATATATATATATACATATATATACATGTATATATACAGTATATATATAGGTGTTGTGTGTGTATGTGTATATATATATATATATATATATATATATATATATATATATATATATATATATATATATATATATATATTGTGACTAATATGTTTGACACAATTTTCTGTATTCAATATCTAAAAGGAAACTAATTCGTAAAATATTTTCATGGAATTTAAAGTAAGGAACTTTTAAGAAAGTGTACAATTTATTCGCTCTATTTTATTTCTCAGTAATAGAAACTAGTGCAAAATACTTGAATCTCAGTTGTTTCAAATGTTGGAAATAAATTTTCGTTATACATATTTCATATTGAAGGCATATTTTCCGATAGGTGCGAAATCAATCTTTCGGACTCTTCAGTAGAAATATGAATGTTATATCATCAGATTTTCTTTTCTTTATTGGTTCCCACTTTTCTTTTTCTTGAATCATCATTCCTTGTATTTCCATGAGGAATTTAGCCATTGTTAAAGAGAGAGAGAGAGAGAGAGAGAGAGAGAGAAGAGAGAGAGAGAGGAGAGAGAGGAGAGGATGAGAGGAGAGAGAGAGAGGAGATGAGAGAGAGAGAGGAGAGAGAGAGAGAGAGCCCTCAGCCATTAATTTCTATATCCCTTTTAGGGAACTTATGAATATTCACGACAAGATATTTAAAACCCCAAAGTGATATTTTTTCCTCAAGGATATTTCGCTTTTGTCTTAATTTGAGGTTTTTCTAGTACAGGAACGCGATTTCTGTTGTGTTTTATATTTTCAATAGTGTACGCAACCCGTTAAAAATGAAGGCTAGATATGCAGATAGATATGCACACACATGCACACAAACACAGAGTCAACTCTCCCCCCCCCCCTTCACCTCTCCTAACCACTACCCGTCTCACATGGGTATTACTTCTCCCTTTCACCATACCCGAGGGGCGGGGGAGAGACCGAGTAGTTATACGTTTTGCAGCTAAGCGTGGCCGGAATATATATATATATATATATATATATATATATATATATATATATATATATATATATATATGTATTGCCTTCTGGTAGATTTTGTTTTGTATTCCTCTAAGAAGTCCAAGCATTTCTTCGAAATCCCAAACCTCTTCTTGACGGGCTAGGGAGAGAAAATCATGAGTTGAAGGTCTCGGGTTTTCCTTGATGAAGCGAAGACAGTCGACTTCTGAACTTGCTGCGAGAGAACTGGGTCCAGCAGGGGAATTAGCTTGGGTTGTAACTCCAGAATTAATGGGAACCAGTTGCTCCGGGGGCCACTTGGGTGCCACTAGGGCTGCTGTTCCTTGGAAGGATCTCAGCTTGATGAGGACTTTCAGCAGAAGGTTGGGTGGAGGGAACCGGTAAATCTTGGTCCATCTGTTCCAATCCAGGGACATGGCGTCCACTGCTTCCGCTCGGGGGGTCCTCGTATGGGGCCACGTAACGAGGAAGTTGCTTGTTGTCGCTCGTTGCGAAGAGGTCGATCTGCAGTTCCGGGACTTGTTGGGAGATGAAGGAGAATGATTCTGCGTCTAGGGACCTTTCTGACTCTATCGGGGTTGTCCTGGATAGAGCATCCGCCGTCACAGAATACCGTAACAGTAACGAAGGAGGAGAACTTAGTAACGGCTCCTCCCATAACTTGCCACATTTCCCCCTCGAAGCGTAAACGCTTATGTGGGGTGCCGATAGCTATGTGACGTGTCAAGCATACGGTCCCCTGTTATTATGCGATATCCTAAAGGGAAACCTTATGGGTACTCGCTCCAGAAGTTAGAATTCTGTGAAACCTCTAGTTTAATTCTCTGGGAATATCTGCTGTAGTCATATATACCCTAAGGAAGCTACTGAGGGAACCTTCCATCAGGACGAAATGGCTATCTCACCCAAAAATAGATTTTTAGCTTCGCTCAAAATCCGTTATATATGTACTATATAATATATATATATATATATATATATATATATATATATATATATATATATATATATATATATCACTAACACTCGTGATTTCAATCAGTGTAAATATCAACCACAATAGCATTTAGTATCCATTTCTACCTTTGGGAATGTATATTCACTGGAATTCTCCTTTGATAGTTCGATTGGTAGAGTCCTCGCAAGGCATGGTTTCAGCTAGGAGGCTTAGGTTCGAATCTCTGCACAACCAGAAGCTGTTATTATTAAATAAATTCCAGTGGATATACATTCCCAAAGGTAGAATTCGATATTAAATACCTTTGTGGTTGACACCTTTTTTCATAGGTAGATTTTAAGCAAGTCGATCAATCAGTGCTGGACAGTCAAGTTCTTTTCTGGTGATACTAAAGTGATTTTAGGCTTAGAAAAAATAGACATTTTCATAAGATTTATTGTTTAATTCGACTTTGATTTTTCATCAGTAGTTTTAAGCATAGTCTTAGTCATGAAAAATTTCATATTTAATCATACGTTTTAATCGAATTCTGGATCAATAACACTGGATTTTCTGTCTTTCTGCTGACTCTTAAGTATTGCTTATAAGCAATCCGTAGCCCATGCAACCGACATTTGTATTCCTCGTATACGGAACAAAGCAATTATAACGGATTCTTGACTTCATTCTTGACTTACCAGAACAAAGCAATTATAACAGATTCTTTTTGCTTTACTCGAACATAACAATTATAACTGATTCTTGACTTACTGGAAAAAAAAGGAATTCTAACGGATCCGTGACTTACTGAAACAATACAATTATAACGGTTTCTTTACTTAGTGGAACAAAGCAATCATAACGGATTCTTGACTTACTGGAGCAAAACAATTATGATGGAATCTTGACTTACTGAAAAAATCAATTATAACAGATTATTGACTTATTGGAGCAAGGTAAATATAGCGGAGTTTTTACATACTGGAATAAAACCATTAGAACGGATATTTGATATACTGGAGCAAAGCAGTTACAACAGAATCTTAACTTACTGAGATAAATCAATTATAACGGATTGTTACCATATGTGTAAAAAGAAATTTTAATGGATTCTTGGCTTACTGGAGAAAAGCAATCATAACGGATTCCTGACTTACTGAACAAAGCAATTATAATAGATTCTTGACTTACTCGAACATAACAGTTAGACGGATTCTTGGCTTACTGGAGAAAAGCAATCATAACGGATTCTTGACTTACTGAACAAAGCAATTATAATAGATTCTTGACCTTCTCGAACATAACAGTTATAACGGATTCTTGATTTACTAAAAAATAGCAATTATAACGGATTCTTGACTTACTGAACAAAGCAATTATAACAGATTCTTGACTTACTTGAACATAACATTTATAACTGATTCTTGACTTACTGAAAAAAAACAATTAAAACGGATTCTTGACTTACTGAACAAAGCAATTATAACAGATTCTTGACTTACTTGAACATAACAATTATAACTGATTCTTGACTTACTGAAAAAAAAAACAATTATAACGGATTCTTGACTTACTGAACAAAGCAATTATAACAGATTCTTGACTTACTTGAACATAACAATTATAACTGATTCTTGACTTACTGAAAAAAAACAATTATAACGGATTCTTGACTTACTGAACAAAGCAATTATAACAGATTCTTGACTTACTTGAACATAACAATTATAACTGATTCTTGACTTACTGAAAAAAAAAAACAATTATAACGGATTCTTGACTTACTGAACAAAGCAATTATAACAGATTCTTGACTTACTTGAACATAACAATTATAACTGATTCTTGACTTACTGAAAAAAAAACAATTATAACGGATTCTTGACTTACTGAACAAAGCAATTATAACAGATTCTTGACTTACTTGAACATAACAATTATAACTGATTCTTGACTTACTGAAAAAAAAAACAATTATAACGGATTCTTGACTTACTAAAAAAAATTATAACGGATTCTTGACTTACTGAACAAAGCAATTATAACAGATTCTTGACTTACTTGAACATAACAATTATAACTGATTCTTGTCTTACTGAAAAAAAAAAACAATTATAACGGATTCTTGACTTACTGAAAAAAAAAATTATAATGGATTCTTGACTTACTAGAGCAAATGAATTATGATGGATTCTTGACTTGGTAGAGCAAAGCAATTAAAACTGATTCTTGACTTACTGAAAAAAAAACAATTATAACGGATTCTTGAATACTCGAGCAAAGGAATTATAATGGATTCTTGACTTGCTGGAGCAAAGCAATTATAACGGGTCCTTGACTTACTGGAACAAAGCAATTATAACGGATGTTTGACATTGAAATAAAGCAATTATAACGGATTCTTAGCTTACTGGATAAAACCAATTATAGTGGATTCTTGACTTACTGTAACAAAGCAATTATAACGGATTCTTGACTTACATTATCTCCTGGAAAGAAGGAATCTGGTGAGCGTTCATTATTGTGGTTAGAATATTCAGGAGCGTTCATTATATTAGGAGAAGATGAGACAGAGTTGTTGAATTCTGTAACTCGTGTTAATTGGTGCTGTAATTCACCTCATAATATCTCTCTCTCTCTCTCTCTCTCTCTCTCTCTCTCTCTCTCTCTCTCTCTCTCTCTCTCTCTCTCTCTCTTTTGATAGGGTGCAGGTGTATCCATAGCTATCCGAGTGTTTTCTCCTCACAGGAAAAATATTTTTATTCTGATAGCCACATCCTGAACCTTTAAGCTAATTACTTTGTCTCTTATTTCCTCTTATTTTGTAAGAGTTAAAAGCTGAAAAGTATTTTGTAAGAGTTAAAAGCTGAAAAGGATGGGAGAATGAATTTTAGTAATTAAGGAAAGCTATGAGATAGGATATTCATTAACAAAGGGGTTATTGTAATGGACTGCATTTTGAAGAAAAAAAGACAATTGTGTTATTAAGAGACAGTTTGTTAACTATAGTGCTTACGTGTTTTTGTGTATGAGAGAGAGAGAGAGAAAGAGAGAGAGAGAGAGAGAGAGAGAGAGAGAGAGAGAGAGAGAGAGAGAGAGAGAGAGAGAGAAAAAAAATTAGCAATCCCAATTATAGAGCACAATATCTCTGGAGCAAAAGTTCACTTTTCATTTAAACTAGAGCGAATTTCTCTCTCTCTCTCTCTCTCTCTCTCTCTCTCTCTCTCTCTCTCTCTCTCAAACTCCATTACCAATGATCAACATTCACGGGAGTCCTTCCCTCCCCGGCATTCCAACCATTCACGCCCTTGGTGAGGAATGCAAGTGTTTCCCAGCAGTCGCAGGGGAGTCGGCTGTGCCTTGACTTCGAGCCTTCCAAGAGGAAATCGGTCTGAGGATTCGGGTGTACTTGTTTTGTTTCCCTTTAAAGGGGTTCACCTAGAGCGAAATTCGATTGCAAAGAAGCATAAAAATGTTCTTAGTTCCTCTTTCATTGTATGCTTAAATTATAGGGATTTATTTGTTAATAATTTGTTATTAATTGAGGAATTATAGCAATTGGTGTCGGACCTTCTGGTGGTTTGAGGAACCGAACTAACTAAGAGAGAGAGAGAGAGAGAGAGAGAGAGAGAGAGAGAGAGAGAGAGAGAGAGAGACCATACGAACAAAGGGGAATGATTTTCCTTTGCTAACTATTCGTGTTATCAGCCAAAAGATTTAAACTTCCAAATCTTCTTGATAAGAAATTTAAATAACGATAAGAGAATTTATAGAGGGATTGAATGTTTCTGCATTTTTATTTATTTGTATATTTATTTATTTATTTTTAAAAGAGAGAGAGAGAGAGAGAGAGAGAGAGAGAGAGAGAGAGAGAGAGGAGAGAGAGAGAGAGATCAGAACTGAAATAAAACTGCGAAAAAAATTGCGATTGTGGAACAGTGTTAAGAGAAACCCCAGACAGAAAGACAAGGGGAAATAAACTTGGGGAAAAAATATCACTTTGTGGTTTCCAATCTTCTGTCAGAGAATCTCCATAGAGTTGCCTGGAAGTTATAGAGCAATCAATGGCTGGGAGTGAGGTTGTACCCCCCTCGTCCCACAACTTCCCCCAACTCTCTCTCTCTCTCTCTCTCTCTCTCTCTCTCTCTCTCTCTCGTTTCGACCATTCCCACCAAGGTTTCTCGCCCAAACTTCGAACAATGGCAACTCCTCAAGGAATTACATGCGGTTGGTGGTATAAGAAAGAGGAGAGTTCGAAACTTGTTCGGGAAAATAAAAATTGACACAACCGAATCTGAAATATACTTGAGGACAAAAGTTCTCACTGAAGTTGCAATTACGATCACTTTTGTTGTGCGCTTGTCTTTTGTCGTTCATAATCCCGCAAATAGATGGCGATATTTGGTGTTGTTTTCATGTTAGATATTCTTTTTATTATTTATATAGATAATTAGTTTTTAAATTACTATCATCCTAAAATAATGATCAATTATATCATGATAATTTTTCAGCAAACCATTGATATATTCGACATATTTGAATAAGAGAAAGAGATGCAAGAAATTTATAATAAATAATAGGGGGAATAGATGTCAGTAAATAAGAATAGGTAAGATGACTTGATAATTCTTATAAATAAACATTGTACATCAAGTCATTACTTCCATCCATCACTTATAGATCATTCGACTTGAATATATAAAATATGCACTCACACACACACACACACACACACACACATATATATATATATATATATATGTATATATATATATATATACATATATATATATATATATATATATATATATGGTGTGTGTGTGTGTGTGTGTGTATAGCTATATGTATATGTAATGCATATAAGCAGGACCCAGGATGTAAGACTACTACCACCGGTTACGTCTTGCGTGTCGTAGAAAGCGACTAAAAGGACAGCTGCTGCCTTTCTGTCTCCCTTTTTACCAAGTTATAAATTGTGCATAAGGCCACCGACCCCTTAATGTGGATTTTAACTGTTGGTAAGAAGATATATGTGTACATATCATTATATATTTTTGTGTATATAGATTATGATCTAGCAAGAAAGCAGTACTTGCACAATTAATAGTATTTTTCAAGCATTTTATGAATATATAATTGCAAAGACAAATTCATCTAAGAATTTCACGTGTGCTCTATGCATTCATGAATGTAAATCAGTCATTTGAATCTCCCATTCATACGGCTTGAACTACCTATACACGGATGAACTATGAATTATGATAAAATATGAATGGAAATGCTTATTCCGTTTAAATGATATTAGAGAAAGAAGAGGAACTATATAGTTTTTTTGAGACATGACACGGTGTTGCATTACTTATTATTATTATTATTATTATTATTATTATTATTATTATTATTATTATTATTATTATTATTATTATTATTATTATTATTATTGGCTAAGCTACAACCCTAATTGGAAAAGCAGGATACAGATAAAATCTGGTACATTTAAATAGGTTATTTTGTCATTACAGTGAACCTGATTTTTTTTTTAAATGGAACAAATTTGATAAATGCCCATTATGAAAAAAATGTGAAGACCATAAAATTCTTTTGAGAATTAGACAATTACGTCACAGATTTCGACAAAATATTCCTTTTATGATAAAGAAGGAAATGTAAAAATAAACTTTTAAAAACTGCTTGAAAATAATGTATATTTGGCTCTAAAGATACACTCTTGCATAGCCTAATAATTCTTTCAGGTATTTTATCAAGTAGTCTATTGTTGATCGAAAGATATTGTTACACAGTTGTCAATACTTTTATCGTTAGATTATAGACCAGCTGATAAATGTACAATGGCAGCCTATCAGATGGGCAGACAGGATTATAGCATTCATTCACAATAGGCCTTCCATAAAGTTCATTCACAATAGGCCTTCCATAAAGAAATAATCTCGTCTTATAGTCCATTTCTTTTAGCGATGCATATTTGCACCGACTCGCGGCGGTACCCTTTTAGCTCGGAAAAGTTTCCTGATCGCTGATTGGTTAGAATTATCTTGTCCAACCAATCAGCGATCCGGAAACTTTTCCGAGCTAAAAGGGCACCGCTGCGAGTCGGTGCAAATATGCATCGCTAAAAGTAATGGACTATAGTGTGCCAGGCCGAGAAGCTCTAGGAACTGAGTGGCCTCAATCGAGTCATCCATCACTAAGCCACAACAGAACAGAGGTGCAAGCATGAGAGATAAGATGGATGCCCTTTACGGCCCTTGCACGAGGTTCAGGATGGAGAGTTGCCATGTTGTAATTTCATCTCATTTCCGTGCCAGTTGATTTCTAATTTTCTTTTTGAAATAATTTTTATTAGATTATGATGTTGAATGTTAAAACATTACAAAACTTAAAAAAAAAGATTTAAATTTGCTTATGGATATGTGGAACACATTAAGTGAATATCTTTAATTTCTTGTGAAAATAATTGTTTACGACCACAAACTTGCTTCCAGAACTGATTAAACTCGTAAAACGAGGTAATATATATATGTATATATATATATATATATATATATATATATATACAGTATATATATATACTGTGTAAGAATAATAATTTTAAATATAAATGAGTATATTTGTATTTATATATTTACACAGACATATATGTGTGGATATACTGTGTGTATATATATATATATATATATATATGTATATGTATATGTATATATATATGTATATATATATATATATATATATATATATATATACTTTCCAAAAGGGAAAAAATTATTTTTGAGTTTCTGTCTCTTGAGACTAATACTTCTCGTAAAAAGCTTTTCAGTCTATCGGCGAAACGAAGACTTCTATTTCGACGACTGCTCTGAGAATAATCAAAACTTCCCGAACTCCCGAGAACTAGGTCGAAGCAGCTGATGAAGCGAGCCACATGTGCCCTGATGCTGATGGAAGTTGAAGCGCCGGCAGCATTGTACTCAGGAGCTATATGATATAGGCAATAGATGTCGTTGTAGTAGTATTATTGAGCCCTGCTAGTAAGGAAAGTATCTATTTTAATCTAGGATTATGTAAATATCTTGAAAGCATTACTACGACCTTTCTATTGTACCAACCGTGTGTCACACGATCGTACATAGTTCATTTTGTGTATATATTATGCTTGTATCTTCGCTCTTCCCTCGCTCTAAAAAGAACCAGAATAAACATGTCTGTTTTTCTCCTCTGTAACAGTGTCTGTTTTTTAACATGAAATTTCTTGTTGCTTTGAGCTTTTGTATATAAAGGAGAGTGTTCTATAATAAACTCTCAGTTGCTTTCATACTATCTTTGAATCACAACCTTCTCACGGCCCGTCACATTGGTGACCCCGGTGTGACTCGAACACCCAGCCTTCTGATATGCTGGAGTCTTCATATCGGGTTAGCTATTTTTAACTACTCCAAAAATAGAAAATATTGTTTAGTGTGTCTTTATATTCCCCGTCTGGTTTACTGTCTGTCTGATCATTAGGTATCTTTAGAAATGTGTTGATGAATTCCAATATTTTTTTAAGGTGTGCGAGAGGAGTATGGCAGGTACAGTCTGGCTAAGATTCTCAAGAATACAGAGTATGAAAGCAAAGGCATTTTCACAGGTTTTCAGACACTGGCTTTTTGCCAAAGATAAAGTTTTATTGATGTAATTGTATACTTTCTAATCTTTTATGACGACGAAAATATTTATCTTAATGTTATCTCCTAACTATTTTAACTATGAACAATGCAAGTATGAAGTTTAGATTTATTATAATTTTAACATTTTTGAGGTGAATGCTATAAGCAAGGACAAGTTGGTATTTTTTTAGAGATCGTTATGTAATTACCAAAGCAAATTAATTTGGGTTCTCTTCTAACCATTCATGTTTCATCTGGATCTTTACAGCCACTGGACCTGGACAGCTACGATAACTGGACAACTGCTGGACCAGAACAGCTGCTCTACCTGGACAACTACTGGACCTGTACAACACCTGAACCTGGGTAACTACAATACTTAAACTAAAAAGGCACTGGACCTGAACACCTACTGTACCTGAACAGCTACTAAACCTGGACAAATACTAGACTAGGACAGCTATTTGACATTGTCGGTTACTGGATATTAACAACTACTAGACCTGCACAGCTACTGGACCTGGAACTGGACAACTACTAGACCGTGACAACATACTGGACCTGGATGGCTATTGTACCTGGAGCTGGACCTGGACAATGACTAAACCTGGACAACTACTGGACCTTAGGAATTATCTGACTTGATAGCTACTGAACCTGAGCAACTATTAGGTTTGGGCAATTACTGGACCTGGAACTGGTTAATTACGTATCCTGGACAATTACCTAGCCCAGACAATTCCTGGACCTGGGCAATTACCTGACAATACAATTACCTGGTCTGGAAAATTACAGGTCTGTATAATTACCTGTCTTGAGAAATTACTGACATGGACAATTAAATGACTTGGACTATTACTGGACCTGGAATGGTGCTTTGAGGGCAAGAGATGGTGCTGGCCTAAGTCCAGCGTAATCCAAAACAACAACAACAATAGTTTGAGGTAAGGAGGATATCTTGTTTGCCTTCTGTTAGTACCCATTGTTTCGCATATATATTATCAGTGAGAATATTGCCTACTTCGTTTCTTCCATCTTGTTCGCCCTCTGTTAACTTTTACTAGTTATTGCAACTGTGTGGTTTTCCGGTAGTTATACTTGTATGGACTCCCTGACCTGAGTCCTGGGCCAAGTGGCCCAAATTATATTAATCCAATCTCAATCTCAAATTTGAAATGCGTTTTCTTCAGGAAAACTTGAAGTAATCAAACATTGCATTTCCATCTTACCAGAATACGTAAATGTTCTTGATACCAGCCGTTGATGCATGTAAATAAAGTAAATCTTAGATTTAGAATAATTTTTATATATAATTAAGCTTTCGTGGAACCTTTTAAGTAAACATGTATCATATTTTCATTTGGACAAGCATAAAAGGAGTCATCACATTAATTTCCTTTAGTTCTCTTCTTTTCTTATCATTACATTTCGACCCAAAGTTTGTCTTCTTTACACTGTGTTGTTCTGATATAGATTTTCCATATTTCAAGCATCAGATTCCAGAAACTATCCTACCTATCCCACGCATAATGAGAATTATAAACTTTTTGCGTATTTTTGTTTTTAAAGAAAATAATTACTTCCTATATTGCTTATTAATTTTGAGGTTAATTTATCTTGGCAAGGTTTCAGCAGCTTATTAATGGCCTTCGTGTAAGACGCTGGAAGAGAAGTGTGACACATTGAAGAATAATTTTTACATGAAATAAACTTATGAAGTTAACGCACAAAAGCAAATGAGAGAGAGAGAGAGAGAGAGAGAGAGAGAGAGAGAGAGAGAGAGAGAGAGAGAGATGGGTGACCTAATTTTATATTTACGCTAAGCCTGATATTTCTTGTCTAGTCCTGCTGTCATTTTCTTTCTTAATGTCTGACCTATTTCTAAAGTTCCCCCAAGGCCTAATTTAGTTAATTAGTTTTGCAGTACCTCCTAGGCATGATCAAGTTTTGCAATTCTCCTAGGTCTTCATATACCGTAGGTTCCTTTAGATCCAACATGCTATGCAATTACCCCTACGAAAACCAAATTCTAGGGTCAATGCATAACCTAATTTGGCAGTTTTGCCTAGTCCAAGTGCAAATTTTTTCCTAGTTTTGGAATCATTCATTGGCCTGATTTAGTCCTGCAGTTTACCCCAAGTCCAAGACTAATTTGTTCTGCAGTTACCCTTAGGCCTTAACAACCTTCGCGGATCCTTTTTTGGCTTTTCCAGTTCCACTTTTTCCAATTCCACTTTTTCCCCTTGTTTGGCCTTGGTCTCCAGTTCCCCTTTTTGGCCTAATCTGGCTTCTTGGTTTCCCTGAAGGATTCAACTAGTCCACAGTTTCCCTCATGGGTGACCCAAGTCAACAGTTTCCCTTATTAAGCCTGACCTAATTCCATTACCCACTGCCCTTACCCAGACCCCACTTAGAAGTTGTTCCTGTCCTAACCCTACTCCATAGAATTATTTTTATAAAACAATCGACTAAAGGAATTTCCTTTTGGCAAGAGGCTGGTCTAAAGTAATCCTTACCGAGAAACAATAAGCGGTCGACTTTGATCTTCAGTAATATCTCTCTCTCTCTCTCTCTCTCTCTCTCTCTCATATGCAAACTGAAAAGATATATCATAGTACAGCTATTACTTTCTAATTTGTTGTACATCATACTTGTTATTGATTTTACATCGTTAATTTACATGTGATATGCATCGTTCATCATTAATTCATATCGATGTGTTCTTTGAAATGTTTAAAAAGATATTTTTAATTTCCGTCTTAACATTATTCATCGTTGGATAAAAACAAGTTACTAAAAATAATGATACCTCGTAAGCAATAACTCAGACAGTGACAACCCTAACAGTACGACTATATACAGTATATATATATATATATATATATATGTATA
>NC_090766.1:49783382-49788382 GCF_036898095.1 Palaemon carinicauda | reverse complement strand
CAGAAATAGTGCTCCACGTAAAAATCTATGTTTACATAAATCTCTATGTTCAAAGGTTACATATGTTGTAATATTATTTATTTGAGAGTTTATATGCCAGAAAGATCTTTCTTGCCTATGAATGTTTGGTTAGAGAGCATTCATTTTTATGAATTTGTTCAGAATTCTTAAAATAAGACGGATTTTTTTCCCCTTTTTTCGTAGCATTTATCGGTAATGGATTCGGTATGTTGTTGGACATCTTGTTATTATGGTTATTCAAAACATTAAGGCTGTTTTGTTTTCGAAAATATTAGCTAAATGCAAGCTTCGGAGATGATATTTTTAAGGGAAAAGGGTATTTTTGGTGAGGACCTTTTGCAAAGGGACCATATTTAAGGAAAAGGACCTTTTTGCGAAGTACCGTATTTGAGGAAAAGGACCTTTGTCGAAGGACATCAGTAGAGGAAAAGGACATTTCTTGAAGGAAGGAGATTTTTCGGGATGAGGCCCTTTTTAGGGGAAAAGAAATTATTTGGTGAAGAGGGATTTTTTTCAGGAAAGGAATCTTTTTTTGGGGGGTGAGAAAGACTTCTTTAGGTGAAAACACTATTTTTGGAGGAATAATAATAATTTACAGAAGCAATATCTTGGGAGAGGAACCTTTTCCAGGAGGATGGTCTTTTAGCGGAGAACTACCTTTTTTGGAGCCAAAGACTATTGGGGAGACGACCTTTTTGTAGGAACACGACCTTTTGGGGGGGGGGAATATAATTTTTGGGGTGATTGGCCTTCTTTGAAGTATAGAAACCTTTTAGGAGAGAAGGATCTTTTTAAGAGAAAATAACCTTTTTGTGTTTAGAAGGACAATTTCGTATAGAAATATCTGTGACTTGTTTTTTTAGGTCCTTTTGAGGGGCAGATGGAACTATTTGGTAGAGAATCGAAACACCTTTAGGGACAAGGAGTTTTTTGGGGGATTGATTGATTGATTTAAAGCTTTCTTTCATCCTGACATCTGAGGTCATTGACGTCGGAGAAGAACCTTTTTTGGAGAAGGGGCTATGTTGAAAATATTGAAAGAGATTTGTTTCAAAGTCCGTATATGCTGGATATCATCGACTAATCTCATGTTGAAATCAAAGATCGCCGACACTAAATTGTAGACATTAAAAGACTTATAATAAATTTCGCTTCATCTCCTCGGTCTTCGCTAACTGTTTGTTACCATTTAAACCTTGACTGCTGTGGCTCTTTATCACTCATATAAGCCTAAAGCAAAGTCACATGAAGAACACGCAAAAACAAAAATGGGAACGGAAACAAATTATAGGGGAATTTAAGTATGGTAATACAGTTACAGTATTTCCTTTTTAGCCTCTGTACCATGGTCTTCCACCGTCTTGGGTTAGAGTTCTCTTGCTTGAGGGTACACTCGGGCACACTCTTCTGTCTTATTTCTCTTCCACTTGTTTTGTTAAAGTTTTTATAGTTTATATAGAAAATATTTATTTCAATGTTACTTTTCTTAGAATATTTTATTTTTCATGTTTCCTTTCCTCACTGGGCTAGTTTCCCCTGTTGAGGCCCCAAGGCTTATAGCATCCTGCTTTCCCAACTAGGGTTGTAGCATAGCAAATAATAATAATAATAATAATAATAATAATAATAATAATAATAATAACTATTGCAAAGAGGGTTTCACGTAGTTATGGCTACTAATTAAACTACGAGATTTCTTTTAGATCTGGTCTCAACGAGATGCTGTGCTTATAAAATTTGACATTGATAGAGGTGTACATTTCTGAATTTTCATTTTCATTTGTTACACGTGTTATTTTTATATCGACGAAATGTGTAAACACATGCCTCCTCCTCATTGGAAGAATTAATGCTATTTTTAAAGGCGAAAATATCTTGAAAATGACGTTATCACCAAATATTAACGAACAAATATCCAATTAGAATTCTATAAAAGTCAGTTTTCCATTTTTTCTGTTAATAGATAGGCAAAACCTATGAGTATAGAATCAACGCTTCCATCTCAGAATTTAACAACGATTTAAATTAGTTATCTAAGGTTAAACACTGTGATTTTATCTTGTCCTTTGATGTACAGTTGGACACAGGAATTCCTGGCACAACTTGCTCTAAGGACGTGCACTCTGTCACACCCTTACTGCCCCATGAGTTCCTGTGTTTAACCCCGCCCATTACCTCTACCATCTCTCCCTAAACTATCTGTTTGGTTATTCATCGCACAGTAAGGGTGTGACCGTGTGACAGGGTCACTTAAGGTTGACAAGTTTAAAGGCCACTCATGAATTGCAGAGGCAAGCACAGTAACATTGCCCTGGTTAGTAGGGACAATGTTCTAGACTGACTGACCATTGATACATATGATTAGTACCCAACCCCCTCTCTATCCAAGCTAGGACCAGTGAGAACCAGGCAGTGGGTGCTGATGACTCAGTAGGTAGACTTATAGGGTCCCCCAAACCCGCCATCCCTAGCTCACAAGTATGGTGAGGTTACAGACACTACAAGAAACTTTCGAGGTTGAGCGGGACTCGAACCCCAGTCCGCCAAATCGCCATGC
The DNA here is from genome assembly GCF_036898095.1 of Palaemon carinicauda. Taxonomy (NCBI): domain Eukaryota; kingdom Metazoa; phylum Arthropoda; class Malacostraca; order Decapoda; family Palaemonidae; genus Palaemon; species Palaemon carinicauda. The sequence goes on along the minus strand of NC_090766.1, from coordinate 49,785,804 downwards.
TGGAACGTTTCCAATGGGCACCACAAACCCTCAGAGCAAGGTGTGCCATGAATTCTTGTGTCCAACTGTACGTTAGATTTTGAAGGCACGCTAATGATTTCGTGTGCTTTGCTTGAAAGCAGCAATTCTATCAATGGCAGGTAACTTTTAACCGTTTAATCTAATGTTAATTGGACATTTACCATAACGATGTTTAACTGGTGCCCCCCCCCCCCTCAAAAAAAAAAGCACGAGATTTCTCTGAACGATGGAAATTTAAAAGGTCGGAAGTCTTCAGGTGTTGACTGAAGAAAATAATCATTACAGCTCTTGTTTATAAGTATGAATGAGCAAAAACAAAATTCAATAATCGGGGAAGCATTGAAATCCCTAAAGGAATATTGTAGTCTCTCTTAGGCTTTTGATTCCACATTCAATTTCACTTCAGTTTTCATCTAATATATTTTGAATACATATGATAGAACAGAGGAACATTGAGTCAATTCTATAGCAATATGAACTTATAAGAAAAAATTAAAACGCGTTACATATGAAATGGACCAATATACTCTATTTTGAAGTTTCGATTTGACCTGGGGAAAAATACATTGATAGCAAGCGTTCTGTCCTTGACATTCAATTTAGTAGTGTGATATGTTAGCTTATAGATTAGCAGTATACAAAACATAGCCGCTATAAGCACACATTTATAAAAACTATTGAGAGAGAGAGAGAGAGAGAGAGAGAGAGAGAGAGAGAGAGAATAGCTTTGTATGAGCGCATAAATGTGGATAGTAACCAATTTAGACTTGTAGTATGTAGAGTGTAACTATCTTAATGCACACAAATATGCAGAGATTAACTATTTTTTAACGAATAGATGTAAGATTAACTATTTTGCGAAATGCGAAAAATGTAATAAAAAAATATTTGTATATACATGGATTTTTAGACTCCTTGAGTACCGTGTCAATTTGGTGACGCATGATAATATAAATCAGACATTGTTGGGCGTTTGAAGATAGACATTAGCTAGTTCAAAAATGATTTAGTGTAGTTATTTGTGAGTGCTCTTCGCACTCCCCAAGAGAGACTAGTTCACCAAAAGTTTAGCTGGACTTCGCAAGGCACTACATGGCTGAGAACTATGAAGCGTGAAATGGGAGATGGTGAATGGAGATGTATTGAATTAAAGGCTCAAGATAGAGACAACTGGCGAAATCCGACCGAGGTCCTTTGCGTCAATAGGCGTAGGAAGAGATGATGATAATAGAGGCGACTGGCGAAATCTAACCGAGGCCCTTTGTGTCAATAGGCGCAGGAAGAGATGATGAGAATAAAGGCGACTGACGAAATCTAACCGAAGCCCTTTGCGTCAATAGGCGTGGGAGGAAATGATGATAGAGGCGACTGGCGAAATCTAACCGAGGTCCTTTGCGTCAATAGGCGTAGGAGGAGGTGATGATGATAGAGGCAACTGGCGAAATCTAACCGAGGCCCCTTTGCGTCAATAAGGCGTAGGAGGAGATGATGATGATAGAGGCGACTGACCAAATCTAACCGAGGTCCTTTGCGTCAATAGGCGTAGGAGGAAATGATGATAAAGGCGACTGGCGAATTCTAGCAAAGGGGCCTTTGCGTCAATAGGCGTTGGAGAAGATGATGATGATAGAGGCGACTGGCCAAATCTAACTGAGGCCCTTTGCGTCAATAGGCGTAGGAAGAGATGATGATAATAAAGACGACTGGCGAAATCTAACCGAAGTCCTTTGCGTTAATAGGCGTAGGAGATGATGATGATAGAGGCGACTGGCGAAATCTAACCGAGTCCTTTGCATCAATTGTCTTAGGAGGAGATGATGATGATAGAGGCAACTGACCAAATCTAACCAAGGCCCTTTGCGTCAATAGGCATAGGAGGAGATGATGATGATTTGTGGGCAGTGGGTACATGGTTATGAAGCGTACCATGTACAGACGTCTTGGGGAAAGTAGCTATTTGTGGACGATTTTCTTTCTTTTGCTGTCTCGTTTCCTATGGCACTTTGCTACTAAAAGTAATTGGGTTGGTTATTGAGTTGACTCTGCCTCTTAATTAAGTGGTGTTGAGACTTTCATGGTTTTAGCGTATGATTGAGCATTACAGAAATACTTAAAAAGTTGAGGAGGTCAAAAAGTTGAGGAGGTCATTAGACTTCCTAATCGGGTAGTTGAATCAGTAGAACTTCAAAAGTTCAAAGTTGGAGCAAATATTTTTATGTTGACCAGGCTGACATGAATCTTTTTATAGTTTATATATGACATATCTGTTTTTGACGTTGTTAATAGTTTATATATGACATCTATTTTGACGTTGTTACTGTTTTTAGAATGATTTATTGTTAATTTGTTCTCATCATTTATTTATTTCCTTATTTCCTTTCCTCACTGGGCTATTTTTCCT
>NC_090766.1:49763382-49780882 GCF_036898095.1 Palaemon carinicauda | reverse complement strand
AAAATTATTTATATAATTAATGATTTTCTCCTACAAGTGGCGATGGAAAAGCTTTACATAAGTAGTATTTTGGAAAAGTCTTTCATCCATTATGCCCTATCGTGTTTCCAGTTTTGAAGTTTTTGGATTTAAGCCGTAATATGAATATAGGACGTGATACTGAACCATCACTGGCAACCTTTTCCCAACCGAAAAAGACCCGTCCTCGTTCGTTACAAAGGGTAATTGGAGAAAAACTAATAAAAAAGGCAAGGAAAAACCTATGATGGATACCTTCGGTGTTGCAGCTGTCAGAAGGTGAGAGCCATCGATAATAGGAGCAAGACAATTGAGCTCACCAGACCGATTGTCAGAACGACTTACCATTTCTCGAAATACCAATAAGATTAGGCAAAGAGATGGCGGACCTAAGTTAAGGGAAAGGGCGTTTTGAGAGAGAGAGGAGAGAGAGAGAGAGAGAGAGAGAGAGAGAGAGAGAGAGAAATTATGGATAAGTGGGAAAAACTTTCTACTTTATTCGATCCTCTAAATCTCTCTCTCTCTCTCTCTCTCTCTCTCTCTCTCTCTCTCTTTTTTTTAGCTGACAAGTGACCCATGTGGGCTTTATTATTCCAACTTTACCAGGTCTATTGAATGTGAGTAGTGGATGTAGATCACTATATTTACCTCTGCTTTCTAATTTTTATACACAGTAAACACACACACAAACACACACACACACACACACATACACACACATGTATATATATATATATATATATATAAAATATATATATATATATATATATATATATATATAAATATATATATATACAATAGAAAGGTGAAAAGAGGGTTAAAATGTCTTTAGTCCAGAAAGCGAAAAGAAAAAAAGAAAAAAAAGACTTGTAAGTAAGGATAGGAGGCCAATAAATTAGTTCCCCGGAAGCAATCTTGTCACTTTGTAGCACACACTACACCATCGAGCACACACAAAAAAACAGAGAGTGGGAAAAACGACCTCTGACGATACCGTAATTACATGCAAATCAGATAGAAAGAAAAAAAAGGAAGGGATTATTAGGCTGGGAAAAGCTGTCGAAAGTGAAGAGCTGTTTCGAAATGGGAGAAAAATGGCGGATGAAAGTTGGGTGTGGTGAAGCCTTCCTTTGCCATCAAACATTTTCGCTCCTGATTTCCTTGATCGGCTCTCCTTTTACTCCTGCCTCTTTTCGTTGTTTTAGACACAGGAGTTCGTAGATATTTAGCAAACAGTGAGACATGCAATTAAGTTACATTTTAATGGTTCCTTACTTAAGAAGGCGCGTTTCCTTTATATTTCACTTTAGCATTGAGTAGTTTTTCGTTTCTTAACTGGGGTAAGCCAGCTCAGGTTACTTTCAGTATCCTACCTTAAGCTTCGTTGATTTTAAAAGACATAAGTTTCCTCTTCTTGAAGTAGACTTAAAGTAAATATAATTTTTTAATTAGAAATGAATAAAAGGGGAACTGTATCTTTAGTGGGCTGAATATTATTTCAAGCTTGGAAACTTTTCAACTCCGTAATGCAGCAGCTATTTGGTCATTCAAAAGACCCTATAAAATTATTATATAATTAATGATTTTCTCCTACAAGTGGCGATGGAAAAGCTTTACATAAGTAGTATTTTGGAAAAGTCTTTCATCCATTATGCCCTATCGTGTTTCCAGTTTTGAAGTTTTTGGATTTAGCCGTAATATGAATATTAGGACGTGATACTGAACCATCACTGGCAACCTTTTCCCAACCGAAAAAGACCCGTCCTCGTTCGTTACAAAGGGTAATTGGAGAAAAACTAATAAAAAAGGCAAGGAAAAACCTATGATGGATACCTTCGGTGTAGCAGCTGTCAGAAGGTGAGAGCCATCGATAATAGGAGCGAGACAATTGAAGCTCACCAGACCGATTGTCAGAACGACTTACATTTCTCGAAATACCAATAAGATTAGGCAAAGAGATGCCGGACCTAAGTGAAGGGAAAGGGTGTTTTAAGAGAGAGAGAGAGAGAGAGAGAGAGAGAGAGAGAGAGAGAGAGAGGAATTATGGATAGGTGGGAAAAACTTTCTACTTTACTGGATCCTCAAATCTCTCAATCTCTCTCTCTCTCTCTCTCTGGGAATATAAATTCACCGCCGGCCCTTTAGCTGACAAGCGACTGTTGTGGGCTTTATTTTTCCAACTTTACAGGCCTATTGAATGTGAGTAGTGGGATGTAGATCACTATATTTACTTCTGCTTTCTAATTTTTATACACAGCAAACACACACAAACACACACACACACACACACACACACTATATATATATATATATATATATATACACACAATAGAAAGGTGAAAAGAGGGTCAAAATGTCTTTAGTCAGAAAGCGAAAAGAAAAAAGAAAAAAAAAAAAAAAAGACTTGTAAGTAAGGATAGGAGGCAATAAATTAGTTCCCCGGAAGCAATCTTGTCACTTTGTAGCACACACACCATCGAGCACACACAAAAAAGAGAGAGTGGGAAAAACTACCTCTGACGATACCGTAATTACATGCAAATCAGACAAGAAAGAAAAAAAAGGAAGGGATTATTAGGCTGGGAAAAAGCTGTCGAAAGTGAAGAGCTGTTTCGAAATGAGAGAAAAATGGCGGATGAAAGTTGGGTGTGTGAAGCCTTCCTTTGCCATCAACATTTTCGCTCCTGATTTCCTTAACCGGCTCTCCTTTTACTCCTGCCTCTTTTCGTTGTTTTAGACACAGGGGTTCGTAGATATTTCCCGACGGTGAGACATGCAATTAAGTTACATTTTAATGGTCCCTTACTTGTAAAATTGCGCTTCCTTTATATTCCATTTTAGCATTGAGTAGTTTTTCGTTTCTTAACTGGGGCAGCCAAATCAGATTACTTTCAGTTTCCTACCTTAAGCTTCGTTGGTTTTAAAGACATAAATTTCCTCTTCTTGAAGTAGACTTGAAGTAGATATAATTTTTTCATTAGAAATGAATAAAAGGGGAAATGTATCTTTAGAGGTTTGAATATTATTTCAATCTTGTAAGTTTTTCAACTACCGTAATGCAGCAGCTATTTGTTCATTCAAAAGACCTATGAAATAATTCATTTAATGCTTTTCTATTACAAGTGGAGATGTAGAAGCTTTACACATGTGTTTTGGAAAGGTCTCTTTTCAAAAGTGCCCTATCGTGTTTCCAATTTTGAAGTTTTTGAATTAACCGTAATATGAATATTAGGACGTGATACTGAACCCATGACTCGCAACCTTTTCCCAACCGAAAAAGACTCGTCCTCCTTTGTTACAAAAGATAATTAAAAAAAAAAGTTATAATAAAGGCAAGGAAAAACCCATGATGATTAGACGGTGTTGTAGCTGTCAAAAGGTGAGAGCCATCGATGATAGGAGTAAGACAGTTGAAGCTCACCAGACCGATTGTCAGAACGTCTTACATTTCCCGAAATACCAATAAGATTAGGCAAAGAGATGGCGGACCTAAGTTAAGGGAAAGGGCGTTTTGAGGGAGAGAGAGAGAGAGAGAGAGAGAGAGAGAGAGAGAGAGAGAGAGAGAGAGATTTGAGGATCCAATAGAGTGGAAAGTTTTTTCCCACCTACTATTGAATTTTGTTTCATCCATTTTTAGTCATTAACAAGAGCTGTAATGATTATTTTCTTCAGTCAGCACCTGAAGACTTCCGACCTTTTAAATTTCCATCGTTCAGAGAAATCTCTTACTAATTTTTGTAGGGGGGAGGAGGGGGGGGGGGGGGCAACAGTCAAAACATCGTTATGGTAAATGTCCAATTAAAATTAGATCAAACCGTTAAAAGTTAACTGCCTTGGTTAGAATTGCTGCTTACTACAAAGTGACAAGATTGATTCCGAACTAATTTATTGCGTCCTATCCTTACTTACAAGTCTTTTTTTGTTTCTTTTTTTCTTTTAGCTTTCTAACTGAAGACATTTTGACCCTCTTTTCACCTTTCTATTGTGTGTGTGTGTATATAAACTGTATAAATAATACAAAGCAGAAGTAAATATAGTGATCTACATTCCACTGCTCGCATTCGATAGAATTGTAAAGTTGGAAAAATAAAGCCTAAAAGGGTCACTTGTCAGCTAAAGGGCCGGCTGTGAATTTATATTCCCAGAGAGAGAGAGAGAGAGAGAGAGAGAGAGAGAGAGAGAGAGAGAGAGAGAGAGAGAGAAAGAATTATTGATAGGTGGGAAAAAACTTTCCACTCTATTGGATCCTCAAATCTCTCCGGTTTGATCTAATTTTAATTGGACATTTACCATAACGATGTTTTGACTGTTGCCCCCCCCCCCCCCCTTCCCCCCTACAAAAATTAGTAAGAGATTTCTCTGAAGGATGGAAATATAAAAGGTCGGGAGTCTTCAGGTGCTGACTGAAGAAAATAATCATTACAGCTCTTGTTAATGACTAAAAATGGATGAAACAAAATTCAATAGTCGGGGAAGCATTGAAATCCCTAAAACAATATTGGAGAATCTCTTCTTTTAGGCTTTTGATTCCACATTAAATTTCACTTCAGTTTCTTGTAATATATTGTGAATACATATGACAGAACAGAGGAACATTGAATCAATTCTGATACCAATATGAACTTATAAGAAAAAAATTAAAACGCGTTACATATGAAATGGACCAATATCCTCTATTTTGAAGTTCGATTTGACCTGGGGAAAATACATTGATAGCAGGCGCTCTGTCCTTGACTTTCAGTTTAGTAGTGTGATGTGTTAGCTTATAGATTAGCAGTATACAAAACATAGCCGCCATAAGCACACATTTACAAAAACTATTGAGAGAGAGCGAGAGAGAGAGAATAGCTTTGTATGAGCGTATAGATATGGAGAGTAACCAATTTAGACTTGTGTGTAGTGTAACTATCTTAATGCACATAAATATGCAGAAATTAACAATTTTCTAAGGAATAGATGTAAGCTTAACCTTTTGCGAAATGCAAAAAAATGTATAAAAAACTACTTGTGTGTACAGGAATTTTTAGACTCCTTAAGTACCATGTCAATTTGGTGACGCATAAATATATAAATTAGACATTGTTGGACGTTTGAAGATGGACATTAGCTAGTTCAAAAATGATTTATTGTACCTATTTGTGGGTGCTCTTCGCACTCCCCAAGAGAGATTGGTTCACCAAATGTTTAACTGGGCTCCACAAGGCCCTAAAAGAGTTGGAAGACCCAGGCCTACATGTCTGAGAACTATGAAGCGTGAAATGGAGAAGTATTGAATTAAAAGCTCAAGATAGAGACAACTGGCGAAATCTGACCGAGGTCCTTTGCATCAATAGGTGTAGGAGGAGATGGTGATGATAGAGACAACAGGCGAAATCTAACCGAGGCCCTTTGCGTCAATAGGCGTAGGAAGAGATGATGATAATAAAGACGAATGGCGAAATCTAACCGAAGCCCTTTGCGTCAATTGGCGTAGGAGGAAATGATGATAGAGGCGACTGGTGAAATCTAACCGAGGTCCTTTGCATCAATAGGCGTAGGAGGAGATGATGATGATAGAGGCGACTGGCCAAATCTAACCAAGGCCCTTTGCGTCGATAGGCGTAGGAGGAGATGATGATGATGATTTTGTGGGTACATAGTTGTGAAGCGTACCATGTACAGAGGTCCTGGGGAAAGTAGCTATTTGTGGACGATTTCCTTCCTTTTGCTGTTTTCGTTTCCTATGGCACTGGGCTACTAAAAGTAATTGGGTTGGTATTGAATTTTCTTTGCCTCTTAATTAAATGGTGTTCAGACTTTTTTGGTTTTAGTATATGATTGAGCATTGCAGAAATACATAAAAAGTTGAGGAGGCCATTAGACTTCCTAATCGGGTAGTTGAATCAGTAGAACTTCAAAAGTTCAAAGTTGGACCAATTGTTTTTATGTTGACCAGGGTGACATGAGTCTTTTTATAGTTTTTGACATTGTTAATAGTTTATATGACATATCTATTTTGACGTTGTTACTGTTTTTAGAATGATTTATTGTTAATTTGTTCTCATCATTTATTTATTTCCTTATTTCCTTTCCTCACTGGGCTATTTTTCCTTATTGGAGCCCTTGGGCTTATAGTATCTTGCTTTTCCAACTAGGGTTGTAGCTTGGCTAATAATAATAATAATAATAATTTTTGGAAATCAACTTATAATCGATTATGAGACGATTTAGAAAAGTATTACGGCAGCACCATCCATTTATTAATATTAAACCTCTGGCAAAAGGCTTCAGGCATTACATTGTATAACAAGTTTTTCTTTTTTCATTTGTTTTCAGAGTTTTTTCTAAACTTTAAACAAACTTTGTGTTAATCAACCAGGAATGATAAACAAGCTCTAACCAGATCCACCTTGAGAAACGAGAAAAATTATATACAAACTTTGTTATTGAATTCACCCAATTAATTTTAATTTCCATCGAAAACGGGTTATTTGATGACGGGAATCTACCGACCCTAGTGATATTCATTAAAACATCAAGTTAATTGCCTTTTATTTTGAATAATGTTCAGCCCGTTCATTATATTTTTAGGGCTTCATTAATCTAATGATAATCGACTTGTTAATCTGGATGTAATCAAGCCAGATTGGAGGCTGGATTGGCTGTGGTAGTCATTTCAGATTGGTCCTTTTTTATATTTTTTTTACTTTACACAGCGAGCACCACTTCGACTCCTTAACCGTATTGAGTGGTTTCTTATTTTGTCTTCAGTTTAGAATATATAGCATCAGTTATATGTGGATTTTTAGTTTCATAGAAGAAAACAGGGTTGGGAGTACGGTGTCAAATGTAGAGATGGACGCTTATTCTATTCTATTATATGGATAGGCTACACACAAACAAACTTACATGTGTATACAGTGTTGTGTGTGTTGTATATATATATATATATATATATATATATATATATATATATATATATATATACATATATATATATATATATATATATATATATACATATATATATATATATATATATATATATATATATATATATATATATATATGTGTGTGTGTATGTGCGTGCGTGTGCGTAAAACTCACAGAAATAAGTGATACTCAAATGCAGAAAAAGTGAAAATAAAGATATTGAGTGAATCCTGACTAGTTTCGTCGTTGACTTCTTCAAGAGGACTTGTAGAAGTCTAAGACGAAACCAGGCTGGATTTGCTCAGTATATATATATATATATATATATATATATATATATATATATATATATATATATATATATATATATATGTATATATATATATATATATAATGTGTGTGTATGTATGTGTGTGTCCGTCTGTATATGCATATATAAATACATGTTTCAGTGTACACACGAGTCTTGAGTGGTAAAGCGCTTAGTTCCCGTTTGGTAGGTCATGGATCACTCCTGCCCACTAGTTATTTCACCTGTTAATGGGGATCAGTATATGCTGGAGTCAAATGAAATGGCTTTTGCTTTTCGTCACCCCTAAACTTGCTGAGAAAGCAGAAGCCTGTGCCTTTTTTGTGGTACCCACCCCAAGGGGATTATAGGGTATGATTGATAATTGAGACACACACATGTATATACAGTATATATATATACATACATATATATATATATATATATATATATATATATATATATATATATATATATATACATACAAACATGCACAGACATATATATATATATATATATATACATATATATATATATATATATATATATATATATATATATATATATATATACTGTATATATAAATACATAAATAAATATATATATATATATATATATATATATATATATATATACATATATATATATGTGTGTGTGTGTATGTATGTTTGTATACATATGCATATTTAAATATATACAAATATATGTATATATATATATATATATATATATATATATATATATATATATATATATATATACTCACACATGCATACATACATACATACATACATACACGTATACACAATAGCAAAGGGAAAGGAGGATCGAAATGTCTTTAGTCAGAAAGCGAAAAGAAAAAAAAAGACTTGTAAGTAAGGATAGGAGGCAATAAATTAGTTCCCCGGAAGCAATCTTGTCACTTTGTAGCACACACACCATCGAGCACACACAAAAAAGAGAGAGTGGGAAAAACTACCTCTGACGATACCGTAATTACATGCAAATCAGATAAGAAAGAAAAAAAAGGAAGGGATTATTAGGCTGGGAAAAAGCTGTCGAAAGTGAAGAGCTGTTTCGAAATGAGAGAAAAATGGCGGATGAAAGTTGGGTGTGTGAAGCCTTCCTTTGCCATCAACATTTTCGCTCCTGATTTCCTTAACCAGCTCTCCTATCTCTTGTTCACGGACGTGGGGTATATAATTATTAACACGGACGTGGGGTATGTTTTACCCCGTTTCAAAAAAAAATGAAAATAGTTATAAACAAAATTTATTGATTCTCAAAACATAAACAGAAAGTACATATTCTCTAGTGTATTTTATTCATCCATTTTAATGACTAGCAACTGAAACTACATATTTCAAGGACAACTTAAAAAAAGTATAAAAAAATACTAAAATTTTTACTTGTGTTGCTAAAATAGTGAGTAAAATCTAATATTCTTGTAAATGACTTGATTCCTGACCCACACACTCTCAGGGTATCGGGGTATCTCAGCTATGGGTATCACAGCCTCCTGGCAGGCACACACACTGTATGGGAGACCATAAAATAATAACTATAAATTCTTTGGTGAAAATAAATGAAGTTTCTTGCAAAAAAAAAAAATTTCGTAGAGGTATTCCTGTCTGTGAACACTAAATGATCAAGAAATGTTATGTTTATGTTTTGACAGTCAAAAGACCTTATTTGAACAAAAAAAAAAAAATCTTTTTTTACAATTATTTACCATTGAAAATGGTAATGAGCAATACTGGCAGTTTCAGTGTACAGTACAAACAATTCATATTCTCGGTGATGGACTATGCATGCCCTACGCTTACCAGTATGTAGTTCTAGTACTAGTAGTAGTAGTAGTAACTAAAGTTCTTACCTGTATTAGTGTGGGCAGTCCACGCCCCAAGTGTAGATGTGTTGAGGACACACAGGGCGTGTACAGCCTTAACACCTGTGTCGTGTCTTCCTGTCTTTGGCCCTGTCACACAGTGAGCACCGCACCATGGGAGCCATGCTGTCCGCCATCACTGTGAGACCTGCTTGATCATCCCTGACAGGTAAAGGAATGTTGCAGACTATGTTGATCACAGTTTTGATGGTTCTGGGAATCCTTGTGTTGAACATCCTCTTTCCTGCCCATGCTTTGATAAAGGCCTCTGCCATATTTTGCATATAGAAGCGTCTCTCAATTGGTTTAGAACCTATTGTCTGCTGATTTTCCTTGTAGAAAGTGTCCTTGGAGTATGACACCAATGTCATGTCATTCACGAATAAGAATACACTAGAACCTACCATCCTAGTTCTTGTTTCTTTCATTTCTTGGGGAATTTCTTTCTTGTTTGCTTTCACAGTGCCAACTAGGGTCATGCCGCAGTTGTGTAGAAGATCAGTGACCAAGGGCACAGAACTAAACCAATTGTCGGTGGTTACGTTTCTGTTTCTATTGTGGTAAGGTTCTGTAAGATCCTTTGTGATCTTATGACCAACGTTTATGCCACCCCGGGCCTGAGGTTGTGTGTCTTCTTTCCCCAGGTAGGGTATTGCTCTCAGCATGTACTTGCTTTTACTGTCACATATAAGGAAAAGTTTGATCCCATATTTTGCTGGTTTGCTAGGAATATACATGCGGAATGGGCAGTTTCCATGGAATGCCAGCAGCTGTTCATCCACTGTAACTGTTTCACTTGGGACGTACATTTTCCCACAGTTGTCAATAAAGATGTCCCAGATAACACGAATAGCTGCAAACTTCTCCGTTGTCTGTCTCTGAGCTCTCGTGTCTTTGTCATCAAATCTCAAACAGCTGAGAAGGAAGCAGAAGCGGTCCTCTGACATGGCTGAACGATAAATTAGTGGGCCGGTCTTGGGGCTAAACATTTCCCTAGTTGTCAGGTGGTTATCCCTCTGGCCACCACTGAAGATCAATAGTCCCAAAAGTGCACGTATCTCATCCGGTTCTGTTAGGGATAACCCTCCTCTCCGGTTAGTATACTTGGCTGCCCGCTGAGGAATTATTTTGTTGGTCCATTGCACTATCTCATCGATAATATTATCTCCAAAGAACAAGCTCAAGGCTTTTTCTGGGGTGTCTGCACTTCTTGCCTCCGGTGTTGGTCCTGAGGTGATAGGACCAACAATGTTTCGTGCTGGTGTCCTTACTCTACTGGATGACTGTGGTCGACAATTCCACCTATAGCCAGACTTGGATGTCACTGTACTGGTTCCGAAGTCATGCATTCTTGTAGCCTTGTCTTCTTCATTAGCATTGCTCCTTCGTCTTCCCCTGGCAACAGGAGGAGGCACAGCAGGGTCAGCAGAGGGAGGAGGAGGCACAGCAGGGTCAGCAGAGGGAGTAGGAGGCACAGAATGGTCAGCAGAGGGAGGAGGAGGCACAGCAGGGTCAGCAGAGGGAGCAGGAGGCACAGCAGGGTCAGCAGAGGGAGCAGGAGGCACAGCAGGGTCTGCAGAGGGAGCAGGAGGCACAGCAGGGTCAGCAGAGGGAGCAGGAGGCACAGCAGGGTCAGCATAGGACAAAGCTTGTGTAGCACCTCCTCGAGCAGCATTACCACGGCGTCTCTTACTCACCCTACTTACAGCAGGGGTAGCAGTAGAGGTACCAGGGGTAGGAGAGGCGGGGCGGTGGACAGAGTGGTGCATTGAGGCTAGGGAGGGGGATGGTAGAGAGTCGTCCAGGGGTTGGTGGGGAGTGGAGGGAGGGTGAGGCCTGACGTCTATTTGGCTGGCAACACGTGGCTTGCGAGGTGTTGATGTAGTTAGTTTTCTCTTTCGGGCCCTATTTTGAAAACATTGTTCATCCATAAACTCCTCACTATCATCATCACTGATAGGTGGTTGTTCATAATCTTTGTCCATATCTGAGTCATCTTCCACCTCATATTCAACATGATCAATCTCACTTTCATCATCACTTTCAAATATTGCACTCACATCTGTTAAGCCTGAATTGTTCATTATTTCATCTAATTCTGTCTGAGAATAAAAAACTTTCTTTTTTCCATCCATCTTTCACAGTTTATTATGAGTCTTTATCTACTTAGTTTATCTAGTCACTGCTATACTATGATAACTCTGAAAAGAGATTATTCAATGCCTGAAAACATAAAAACATGAAAATACACAAAGAACTAAAAACATTCAAAACACATCAACACTGCACTGGGGCAAAATATACCCAAATGTTTTTATTGTTTATCACTGCAATTGGGAACAATATACCCACACATATTAGTATTTTAACACTGCACTGGGGTATAATATTCCCACACATTTTAGTATGTTAAGACTGCTGTGGGGTATAATATTCCCACACATATTAGTATGTTAAGACTGCTGTGGGGTAAAATGTACCCAAACTCCCCCCCCCCCCACACACCCCCACAAATGATTAATCACAGAGACACTACCTCCCTCCAATAGACCTGACAGGAAACTGAAACTACAGGGCTGTTAAGCTTGCTAAGTGGCCAGAACACTCAGCAAGGATAAAAGAAAAATGGCGTGGGTAAAATATACCCCACGTCCGTGAACAAGGGACTATTACTCCTGCCTCTTTTCGTTGTTTTAGACACAGGAGTTCGTAGGTATTTCCCAACGGTGAGACTTGCAGTAAAGTCACATTTTAATGGTTCCTTACTTATAAAGGTGCTCTTCCTTAATATTGAACTTTAGCATAGAGTAGTTTTTCGTTTCTTAACTGGGTCAACCAGATCAGATTACTTTCTGTACCTTAAGCTTCGTTGATTTTAAAGACATGAGTTCCCTCTTTGATGTTCCTGAAGTAGATTTAAGTTGAATATCCTGTTTTTCATTAGAAATGAATAAAAGGGGAACTGTGTATTTAGTGAGCTAAATATCCTCTCAAGCTTGGAAGCTTTTCAACTGCCGTAAGCATTGATGAATGTAAGTTTCCTAAATCTGGGAAAATGGCTATAGTCACTTCAGTTCTGAAAAAATGCACTGGACTACCAGGAATTAAGCTCATACAGACCTATTTCAAATCTATCCTTTGTCTCAAAAGAGCTTGAATATGTAATTCTTGAACAACTAGTCAGCCACTTAAAAGTAATAGAAGCTTTGCCTGACAACCAATCTGCTTACAGAAAACTATACTCTACGGAGACAGCCATCTGCTCTGTTGTAAACGATATGCTAGAAATGATGGATGAAAATAAATGTGGTATCTTAATACTGCTCGATCTCAGTGCTGCTTTTGATACAGTTGTGCATGAACTGCTACTAAATGATCTACGGTCCATCGGCGTTGAAGATCAAGCCTTCGAATACCTAAAACACTACTTAGTTGGTAGAAATTACTGTGTACAAATTGGAAACTCTTATTCATCATATGAACCCTTAAACAGAGGGGTACCCCAGGGGAGTGTACTTTGCCCAATCTTATTCTACAGCTATACTATTGGCCTATCGAAAATGCTACAAAGGCATGGCGTGAAGTTTAAACTATTTGCAGATGACACAATTTTACTTCTCCATAAATGACATAGATGACACTACTGAAACTCTAAACCGAATCCTTGATAGTGTTAGAGAATGGATGGCAATTAAACAACTAAAATTAATGAGAACAAAACTGAATTCGTGGTGGTGGGCAAGAGAAACACCGTGAGAAACTCTATCTACTACAATTTACCAAAAGTGCAACTTAAGAAATTACCAAACATAATAAACAGAGGAGCAAGACTGATAAAAGGTGTACCACCTAGAGAAAGGATCACCCCTATATTAATCGATTTACACTGGCTGTCGATTAAAGCGAGAATTTGATTTAAGATATGTACAATAACCCACCAAGTTATCAGAACCGAACGTCCAAAATACTTAAGAGAATTGCTACATATTGCGCAGCCAACAAATCGTGTCGACACGAGCATAGTTACAGATGGCTTCAAACTATTGGAACCTAGATTTATGTCTACTTTAGGCTCCAGAGCCTTTAAATATGCGGCCCCAAGACTATATAACAAGCTCCCACGAAACTTTCGAATGATTGAAGACATTAAGGCTTTCAAGAGGAAACTGAAGACGCTCTTATTTCATGAGTCTTGACAGTGACGATTTAACAGTAAATGAACAATACGCGATATGAAACGTTACATACTCTGAACGAACTAGGAATTATTGATAGGTGGGAAAAACTTCCTACTTTATTGGATCCTCAAGATTTGAGGATCCAGTAAAGTGGGAAGTTTTTCCCACCTATCCATAATTCCTTTTTGTTCTCTCTCTCTCTCTCTCTCTCTCTCTCTCTCTCTCTCTCTCTCTCTCTCTCTCTCTCTCTCTCTGGGAATATAAATTCTCAGCCGGCCCTTTAGCTGACAAGTGACCCTTGTGGACTTTATTTTTCCAACTTAACAGGTCTATTGAATGCGAACAGTGTGATGTAGATCACTATATTCACTTCTGCTTTTTACTCAACCATTTAAAATTCTTTAGTCTAGTGCTTCCAATATTGATAATTCAGCACAAGTATGATTCGGTGCAACGCTCAAATTATACAGATATGTTATGACTTGTTCTCACTTTTGAAATTATTATGCATTTGAGGAAATATGTGAAAATAATTGAACTGTTTGGTCCAAGTCCCGTCCTTGCTTTTTTTATCCGTTTTCCTTATGGCCACTCAATAGTTAACCGGGCTTTAGTGTCCACTATTGGTATAGGAATTTGAAACAAAAGGTTCCCTCAAATATAGGTACTAAACTTCATGTATTTAGAGGAAATATTTTCTAAATTGCAATTATTGTTTCAGACTTACGAAAGAACATTTGATTTGGTAGTCAGAAATTACAAACACCTAGAAATGACATAAAAATTGCGAGTTAGTTGTAAGTGTTAACGTTCAATTGGAACCTAACAGTTACAAACACGAAAGAACATTACATTTACAAGTTTATAGTAAGAAACTCTTGAAAAACTTAATAACTTACAGGTTAGTAGTTGCTTGGTAAGGGAGCGTACATTTACAATAGTTAACAGTTACAAATGCATAAAAAACTTTGAAATTATATATATATATATATATATATATATATATATATATATATATATATATATATATATATATATATACAAAAATATAATAGGATGTGAGTTAGTAACTACTATCTTGTTTTTTTTAATGTGATTTCTTTCTGTCTGTAACTATTAACTGATGAATTTAAGGTCATATAAGTTAGTTTTTAACTGTAATTGTAGTGTCATTTTATTTTTTTTTTTCAAATTAAAACGGTAAGGTTTATAATTTATCTGTAAAATTAAATTTTAATTGTTAAAAAAAAAGAATATGAATTTTTTTTTTTTTAATAATGATAAACAAGGGGTAAGTGTAGGTAGGTCATTAGTGTATTTAGTACTTATATTTGAAGGATTTTCTCCAATTCGTATACCCCTAACGGGCAGTAAAGCCTGGACGGGATGGCTTTCTTCTTTTTCTTCTTCTTTGTCCGTGTGGGGTCGATGTTTCTGGCCAGCTTTCTCCATCTATATTTTTGGTGCAACTTTGCAACGTTGGGTTGCCGTTTTTAAAAAACTTTTACAGGAGCAAAAATATCTTAGGAAGGCCTCAAAAGTAACTTACTAAGGTTTTTTCATATCTTCAATATCTCTGTGCTTGGCCGCTAAAGGATTAGAAGACTAAGGACTTTTTTTTCATTCTCAACATATTAAAGTTCATATATGGTTTGGAAGTATTCGACAAAGTGGATTCTCAAGCTTTAAAATAGCTCAAAAACTTATGATCAAACAGTGATATTGGAGTTGACTTCTTTCATTATGGGGTATTGAAAGAAAACAGCGGACCGCAATATAATAACCCATTTGTAGTTCTGTCCAAAGAACAATGCTTTTAGAAAATAGGGAGATTATCCTATTGTGTCTTTTCTAAAGTCTTCGGTGCTAATTTGAGCATAAAACTTATTTCCTCAAGTCTTGACTTCCCTGTAGCAAGCGTTGTCTTCAAGATCTTGAAGAGTCATTTACGAAAAAAACTTTTTAATTGCTAATAATTATGCTTATTATGATAATCTCCTCAAAATCCAAAAGACAGTTCTCTTTAGGTATCTACTTAGACTTTAAAGTTTGTCGTTATATTATTATTATTATTATTATTATTATTAGCTAAGCTAACAAGAGGAAGAGAAATAAGACAGAATAGTGTGTCCAAGTGTACCCTCAAGCAAGAGAACTCTAGTGTAAGACTTTTCACTTGGTCTTTCATATGCAGGAGAGAAACTTATTTCTGTTTGTTTGTTCACCTCTCTGAACACCAAATTATACTATGCATTGGAGTTTTCGCGGAAATGTTCACCAACAGCCACAAACATTTTAGGCCGGGAGCACACTAGCGACTCTGTGGCGCCACAAAGCCACAGCATCGTGTGGCAGGGATGTGGTCTCCCATAGGTTTCCATTGTTTTCAAGTTTTGCCGCGCAAACTAGCGACTGTGGCTCTCTGTCACTCATCCCCGCCACAAGCGTAGCGTGGCTTTGTGGCGCCACAGAGTCACTAGTGATCTCCCGGCCTTAAAAACGTCTGGCTTTTGATAAAGGATTTCAGGAGTTGACGTTGCGCTGTCGGAAGTGGGGAGATGTTTGAGGGGTTGGGTATGTTGAATTGCTTATTACACTGATTAGCCTCCTGTCTAGTATAGTGATAACATGTTCGCCTAGCATTTGCATAGCTGTAGATCGATCCCCGACCGGGACCGTTGAGTTTAAGCTGTTAATTGGGCGTCCATTATTATTATTATTACTAGCCAAGCTAAAACCCTAGTTGGAAAAGCAAGATGCTACAAGCCCAAGGGCTCCAATAGGGAAAAATGGCCCAGTGAGGAAAGGAAATAAGGAAATAAATAAATGATGAGAATAAATAAACAATAAATCATTCTAAAAGCAGTAACAACGTCAAAACAGATATGTCCTATATAAACTATTAACAACGTCAAAAACAGATATGTCATATATAAACTAAAAAAAGACTCATGTCAGCCTGGTCAACATAAAAACATTTGCTCCAACTTTGAACTTTTGAAGCTCTACTGATTCAACTGCCCGATTAGGAAGATCATTCCACAACTTGGTGTAGTTTGGCACCATAGTGGGAGTTTGTTCTTGCCCGGCAGACGTTCTGGTGAGTATCTATTCTAATGAAACTGAAACCAGACACCTTCACCTTTACCTTATTGAATTACCTATTTTTTGAGTTTTGATTATGACATACAAATAAGGTGAAAAAAATACTAAAGAGGCTTCAAAATTGAATTTATGGACTTACTCAAATTCTTAATATTTAAAGATGTTTTTAAATGATTGGAACCAAGATATATGTCTACTGTAGGTTATCGAGCTTTCAAATATGTGGCCCCAAGACTATACAATAAGCTCCCACTAGACATCCGAAAGACTGAAGATATCCCTTTACCCCCATGGACGTACTGGTACGTCCTTGCAAAAAACTGCTAATTAAATTATTTTTGCATATTTTTGATAACTTTATGAGAAATTTCAGGCATTTTCCAAAAGAATGAGACTAACCTGACCTCTCTATGACAAAAATTAAGGCTGTTAGAGCAATTTAAAAAATATATATTGCAAAAATGTGCTTGAGAAAAAAAAAACACCTGGGGTTAAGGGTTGGAAAGTTCCAAATAGCCTGGGGGTAAAAGGGTTAAGGCTTTAAAAATAACTGAAGGCTTTCTTGTTTTTTAAGTGCTTTGATAACGCAGATTTGACAGTAAACGTGCAATATGTGGTGTGAAATGCTGAGTACCTTGGAATGTATAGGATAAAATGAATGCAAATTACCTGTAGAGAGTAGGGATCCCCTGCTGTATAGGACCAGAAAAGCAGCCCTTAAGTAAAAGTAGTCGAAGGTTTCCGGTCTCTGAATAATTGTTTCCTGTAATAATCGAAGATTTAATTCATTTTATCACATCCTCTAGTAAAAGCTTAGCGTCACAATCCTACATCCTTAATCGGCTGTTCTATTAAAGTTTGGTAAGCCTTCTGTCTATTTTAACAGATATCTATCCAATGTTGTTGCGCATACAAAAGTTTTCGCTTAATATTTTACTCCCTGTTAACTTGGTGTCTGCAAACATTGCTCTTAGATACACGGTTAAAAAAACCTGTAATTTCAATTGGAAATTCTCTTTATAAATGTACTGTTCTTAACCATATTTCAGTAAAATACAGGCAACTGTAATTGTATCCTACATTGTTATGATTTTTTTTAACGGGTTGGTG
>NC_090766.1:49718382-49758382 GCF_036898095.1 Palaemon carinicauda | reverse complement strand
GCTCAATACTACTCAGTATTCTAGAAGTTTTATTCCAGTTGTGGAATGATCTTCCTAATCGGTTAGTTGAATCATTGGAACTTCAAAAGTTCAAATTTGCAGCAAATGTTTTTATGTCTTTATATTTTATCTATGAAATATCTGTTTTGATGTTGCTACGATTTTTGAATATTTATTTTAATTGTTCATTATTCCTAAGGTCGTTTATTTATTTCCTTATTTACTTTCTTCACTGGGCTATTTTTCCATGTTGGATATATATATATATATATATATATATATATATATATATATAAATATGTGTGTGTGTGTGTGTTTGTGTGTGTGTGTATTTATACATTGCACACATACACATATTCATATAAATATGTATGTGAGTGTGTGCATATATCTATAAAGATGGGGTAATTTAGTGCTTCTTTAATAATATTTATTTTTGGAGACTTTCTATGATGTAAATGTAATCAAGAGACACTAAGCCTAATTGAAGCCAATTATATGTAATACAAGTGTTTAGTGCAGTAATACCCAGAAAAAGTTCCATGCTATTATGATGAACATTCTAGTTGGCAAAGTGTTTGGTAATTAATTAATATATTAGCCATAGTGCAAGTTCTTGGATATAAAGTTAATTGATGTAATTGTACTGATGATGACAATTAAAATATTAATAATGTAAGCGTGGTAATTGCAGAGTTGACTTCAAACAAGACTCAAAGAGAGAGAGAGAGAGAGAGAGAGAGAGAGAGAGAGAGAGAGAGACTATATTATCTCACCTGTATAATAAAGAGCATGTGTCTGGATATATATATATATATATATATATATATATATATATATATATATATATATATATATATATATATATATATATATATATATATATATATATATATATATATATATATATATATATATAGGTGCTACTATAGCGTGAGGTCTACCGCCATATGTCGCCTACCCAGGTGGAGGGTGGGGTCTACCGTGTGACCAGCGTCCCAGAGCCCCGCAGCTCTATATTGGCCTTGTCCGCACCTAACCATCGAACATGTGAACTGCCCAAATCCATCAAAAACGTGACCTGTCCATATAAAAGGAAGCAAATGGAGCTCCTGAATAAGTTTTTCCCTCGGCCTAAAAGAGATATCAATTGAGCAATCGTGATTGGACGCTAAAACGATGATTCTGAAGAGAATGCGAGGTGTTGGTAGTCAGCTGTTCCAGTCTCATCTTGATCATTTTTGCTGGAAGGTGATGAGTAAAAATTCATTCCAATGATCTATTTGTGTCATTCTTAGAAGATGTACGAAGTGTGTATCGCTAGATTAACCTGTTTGATGTACGAAGACTGTATCGCTAGAATAAATGTATAGAAATATACAATAACCTGTTTGATGTACGATGAGTGTATCGCTAGAATAAATGTTTGGAAATATATGATAACATGTTTGATGTACGAAGAGTGTATCGCTAAAATAAATGTATGGAAATATATGATAACATGTTTGATGTACGAAGAGTGTATCGCTAGAATACATGTATGGAAATACATGATAACATGTTAATTTTTACCTTTATTCCTTTTTTTTAATGCAACTAGAAATCCAATTATCTATTTAAGTCATTTCTAAGATATGTTTGAATTAAGTGTTTATTGCTTAAACAAATGTATGAAATGTGTTTTATCTATTCAGCAGTAGACCTCACGCTATAGTGCTAACAGGAGGTAGATCTCACGCTATAGTGTGGTAGACCTCACGCTATAGTAGCACCTATATATATATATATATATATATATATATATATATATATATATATATATATATATATATATATATATATATATTTCCGGCAAGTCTGATCGCCATTGACAGACGTATAACTACTTGGTCTCTCCTTCCCTCGGGTATGGTGCGAAGTAGTAGTCATTCCCTGGTGAGACGTGGTACCCCGAGAAGTAGCCTACACCCGGAAACAACTACCGTGTTGTAGTTAGGAAAGGGGGAGGGGGTGAGAAGGTTTGAATCTGTGTGTGTTTGTGTTTATTTAGTTGTCCTTTTTGTGACTGGTCGCGTACATTAGTTGTTTAATGTCATGAAATTTTCATTTACAAGATTTATAGTAAATTGAGTTGTGATGCATTTGATCCTTGTCTGTGAAATTCTGGATTCCGCGACTTCTATTGTTAAGTTTGGCTAGTTTTATTCAAAACATAAAAAATATTCGTTTTATATTATTGTGAAACAATATCCGAATATAAGTATGCCCAATGTAAAAGTTAAGGAATAATTTATCAATTTGTCAATGGGTTAATAATGATTCGCTATGTTAACAAAAGCAACAAATGAAGTAATTGGGTAGTTTATCCCAAATACTCGACGATGTTATTAACAGCTCTCACGCCGACAACAGTAAAGGTAGGTAAGTCGGAAGTGTGAAAACCATTTGCTTGAAGTTATCAGACGCGATAGGTTGTACCTAGCGGGTGGGACAACGGAAATAAAAGGATTAATTCAAATTTAAGTTAAGTTAGTTCGACCGTACTTGTGAATCATGCCGACTTCAGGGATGTTTTAGTTCCTCTGACCCAAGTATTTCGGAAGTGCTTGTTTAAAACGCCATCGTTTTCGAATATCTTCCACCTGAAAAAAAAGGAATCGCAGCTCTTCTCTAGAGGAAGTATGTTGTAAGGTAAGGAACCAGATTTAGGTATTGTAGTGAGAATGTTTATCTTAATATAATCGTTAATCTTGGTAATGTATTGTGGTTTTTGCATGCATTTATTCGTGTTGTTTTGCATTTTAAGCGATGTACGATAAAATAAGTTTGTTTTGGTATAACTAGTTGAAGCGAGTTTTATTTGTAGATCGTCGTAATTACAAAGTAAATTTTTGCGTGATTTAGTGTACAATTGCATAGTGGAGTTATTTATTACACTAATCAAACACTAAGGATATAGGCTCTGTATAACCTTTGTACTGTCCAACATAAATCCCCTGGTCCTCTGACTTCAATTACTTAGTAATAATTACAGGCCAGAAGCAGCGTCCTCGAAGGACCAATCCCGAAATGATAACAAAGGGATAATGGTGTAAGAGGAGTAATGTACAGTATATGTACTGGAACATTTCGAGAACGACTAGGGTTATAGTGCATGCAACTCGTGGTTGTTTGGTCAGGAGTCAAGGCTTGTTTATATCTTGTTCAATTATTCTCACTCGTCTGAGACTTGTCAAATTCAAGATGTAGCAGTACAAGTTAATTCAGTACCATACCAAAAGTTCATTTCAGATTTATTTAAGAAGGGCTGTGATTACCGCAGTTAAAAATTTTCAGTATTTATTCAGTGTCTCCCTTTAAATTATAGTTTCATTTCTTCACAAGTGTGTTTAATCAGGATTTTCTCCACCATGCGAACGAGTGTGTCATTGCTTGTTTAGAGGTAGGCGATGAAGCCGAGCGGATACTGGTCTCGTGGTAAGGTTCCGGTGTAGCTGGAAATTTCCCCCCGGGAAAATTAGCCTTGGATTGATTTCCCCCCGGGTAAAGCAGTCCTGGCTGTTATCCCCCCAGGGGGAATTTCAGCCCTTAGATATTTTTCACCCAGGCCATTTCTCCCCCACCCTCCCTTACAGAGAAACGGTAATTGTTTACAACACCACGCTCTCCATTTACTCCAATATAATGCAATCCTGCAGTTCTCACCTTCTTGCTCACTAATTAGGTGGTTATTTAAATTCTGGGAAAGCAATAATTAGAAAGCTATAATGAGGCGGGGGAAGGGGTTATAAAAAGAAAATAGTTCGGTTTCCTCACTGAACGACTTGGAACTAACATGTCAACATTATCAACCAAACAGAATTCGTGATGCCAGCGTACATAAACAGAAGTTTGTGATGCCAGCGTACATTTGATATACTATATATTCAAAATATACTTAATCAAACATTGAGTGATTACTCAAAAGTGTCAGGATTTTTAAATTGCATATTTTATGGACACTTTTGAGTAATTAATCCATTTTAATTAAGTATATTTTGAATATACGGTACTGTATATCAAATGTACGCTGGCATCCCAAACTTCTGTTTATGTACGCTGGCATCACGAATTCTGTTTGGTTGACAATGTTGACATGTTATTTCCAAGTCGTTTTTCAATACTCCCTTTACACAAAATATTAAAAGGTACAAAAGGGTACAGAACCTAACAAACTCACCTAACCTAACCTAGAAGTTCCCAGGTCACAACACTTAGACAGAGGTAAGCTCCGGACCCCCTTCCCAGGTCACAACCCCTAGTGGGGGCAAGCTCCGGACCCCCTTCCCAGGTCACAACCCCTAGCGGGGGCAAGCTCCGGACCCCCTTCCCAGGTCACAACCTCTAGCCGGGGCAAGCCCCCTGACCCCCTTCCCAGGTCACAACCCCTAGCCGGGGCAAGCCCCCTGACCCCCTTCCCAGGTCACAACCCCTAGTCGGGGGAAAGCCCCCGGACCCCCTTCCCAGGTCACAAACTTGCCCTGGCAAGAGGTAATGTTGAACTTTTCACTCTAAAAACATTAAAATTAAAGAAATTAATGACTTAACTCTTATGACCCTGTGTAATGGTCTGTTTTTCCCTCTCATCTGAAATAATGGTTACCTCCACCAAGAAAAGGGGGAATCTTGGCCCAGAGGGTGGAATATTATCCTGGGACAAAGTTCCCCCCGGGAGGATATATATACTGGGCCATATTTCCTCCAGGGGGAATTTCGGATGGGGGGAAAAACAGACCATTACACCGGTCTATGATGAGGTACCAAATCTCTAATCTCTGCCACTGGGTTAAGTTTTCCGAGCCCCTTTCTGGTGTCGATCTCGCCAATCCGAGAAATAATCCTGATGCCATGCCCGGTGAAATTAGTGGAGGACATCAGTTAGGCATTGATATCAAGTCTGAAGGGCAGGGTGGATTAGGTAGTAGGACAGGTTGTCTTTAGGATAAGTGTCTACGTTAGGGGCCAGGAAAATAGTGTGTCCGTCAACAAGGTGGGAGGGGGTCAAGGCTTGGTTAAGATTGTGCTTGCGTATGACGGTGAGGGTGTGGCTATTTAAAGCCATTTTGACTTCAGTGAGGAGGGTGGTGAACTCATGCGGGCGAGTTTTGTTGTAGGGGGTTTTCTTTAAGGCTGTGTTCATGAGGCCAATATGTCTCTTGGGTAAATATATGGTACTTTAGTTTCTCGCCAAATACCTGAACCATATATTTTTCCTATTCGCGATCTTGTGTTTTATGCATTACTGACCATGATTATTGGGGCAAGCCATCCGTTCGTGAATTTTTGGACCCCCTTATATAAAGACAATTATGGGGTACCCCAGTATGTAGCCTTTTTTTTTTTTGCAAAATAAGCACAAGATAACCAGTTGGAAAAATATATGGTTCATGTAAGCGACTGAAAACAGGCCAAAATGTGATTATTTAACAGGTCACAACCGCTAGCTGGACCCCTGCTTTCTCCAGGTCACAAACGAAAAGTAAATCACAAATAAATCCTTTCATTATGAAAAAGTAAATCACAAATAATTCCTTACCTCGTGATTAACAGTCACCATTTTTTTTTTTTTACAGAAGCTTTGCAGTAGAGATGTGCTGGTCTTTCCTAAAAGTTAAGTCAGAATCGGAACTTTGAGGCATTATTTCACTGTTATTTTTTAATTTCACATGTCTAACTATAGCTGCGCTGAATTTTAGATTTACAAACACCGAGAATTAAAGAAGGATAATTAAAATGTAAAAAAAAAATTAAGTAATTTATTGTATTTGCCAAATATCCTAATTCATCCAGGTGCTGATGCGGCAGCTAATACACAAAGTTGACCATCGTGAAGCAAGGGGGAACCGCAGTAATTCAGCTTCTTCCAAATGCCTAATTACATACTACACAACGATTGTATAAATACATATCAAAATCCAATTATTACGAGAAGCACGTATAACACTTGACATGTTGCATACCTGGGAAAACTTAAGTAAAATAATATACTGTATACCCATAGTCCAAACTGAAGTCCACGTAGTACAATTTATGATATCCCTGAAAGGGTACGAACTCGTGACAAATTTGAAAGGTTTGAAAAAAATAAAACTTAATTAAGAAAGTAAGCAATGATAATTGGAAGTAAAATTTATATGGGATGGCATTATCCCTCTAAATGATTTCTTTTAACATAAAAAAAAAACCCTGAGTTTTACAGACCCACCGATATCATCCTGGGACGAAGGCGAAGTCCGTGTAGAGATGGACTGCGATGAAAGAAAGCTTCTTCCAGGTTCGGGTTAAATCGAGTTTACAAGGCGATAGTACTCTTCGTCACTTCAAAGGACATGTAGAAAGTGTTCTTTGTCACGTTAAATGTGTAGCTGTGCAATTTCCATTCTTATATCAAGAACAGGAGCTCGAGTTACTATACCCCCAGCGATGGAATGCTCCTTCGTAACTGACTTAAGTTTCCGTCAACCTCAGGAAGAAAGCAAAGCATTAGTGGCTGGTTAGGTTAAAACCACAAAACGGCCGCCGGAAGGCAGTGGGCTGTTAACAACCAAGGGGGTAGTTAAATACTTTAAACTAAGCTAACTGTCTTCCAGTGACCATGCTACTTACATTGTAATATAATATATAAAACAAAATACAAATTCCATTTGGAATTTCAGTACAATAGCTTTACACTGAACGGAGAGCAGTTCTATCATAATCAATTGTTGACATAAATGAAATTTTAAAAAATTTTGAAATAATTTGATGTACTTCCCTTGAGTTCCCTCTTGGAGACGCCTCTACGTGATGGTAGTTATGTTGAAACTGAAGGGGAAGGTGAATAAAAATAAAAAGTGGCTGTTGTAGATCAACACCCTGGAACTTATGAAGAAGTACTCGTAAGCTGTTAATTGCTTTAAAAAACCCACCTAACAGATACGTTGTTGTAAATGCATAGAAAGCTCCCCAAACCAATCAGAACCGAGCAGTCTCTCAGATGTAAACAATGGACTTAGGAGTGAAAAATATGCTTCACATTTTAATAGACCGATACTTAAGTTATTATGCCCCCACCCCTATTAAACATATAGAGAAAAATACCAAACTAGCCAGCAGTCTCGTCCATTTCTTATAAGGAATTCCAGTTTTGCAAGTATCGTATATTTACTGTCTCTTTTAAAAGGCACCCATCCATGCGGCCTGTGGGGTTGTAAATTTCAACCGCAAAAGGCTGTGGCGGAGTTACTATCGCAGCTTGGGTTCCACTATCAACCCATCCAGAACTGGCTGAACTGAGCAAAGGTGGAAGTGTTATCCATGTGGACAGCCTGTGGCATCCCATTTCTGGCAGTGCGGTGAAAAGGGGTCATTGTGAGTTCGGTGTCCGACATAAAGGTGATTTAGTAAAGTGCCATGGCATGGGTAGTGATACTGGTGATGCGGACTGCGTAGTGTGGCACTCTTTGGAGCAAGAAGGGTCCAGTGTAGTTCATTCCTAGATGTCAGAAGGGGACTGGGTCCGTGGTGCATTCACAGGGCATGTGCACAGGTGTAGGCTGAGGGTATGGGAGCACAGTAATTTGTTTTGCATAGATGCAGTGGTTCAAGTTTTTCTGCACCGACTGTCACATATGTAGAACCCAATACTACGATCGGAGTATTAATGAATGTTACAATACTGTCATGATGATGGTGATGTTGTTCCTAGTCATTCAACAGTCAAATACATGATTGCCGGGCGATGAGGATCTGGTGATGTGCATTATGACTCTTGTTGGATGTGTTGAGGCGCGTCGTGCAACGTATTAGTCCCGGGGCGTCAACGGTTAGCTGTAAGGATGATATGAGGGCATCTTTATCGCTGGTAAATTATTATTTTTTCAATATCAAACTTACCCGATGATCATATAGCTGCATCCCTGCTGCCCGACAGAAAAAATCCACGGGCGGAACACGCCAGCGATCGCCCTACAGGTGGGGGTGCACATCAACAGCGCCATCTGTCAAGCAGGCACCCAAGCACTCGATGTCAACACAGAACCAATTTTCCCTCTGTCGTGCCACAGGCAAGACCTACTAAATACGCCGTCCCTAACTGGATTTGTTTTCACAACGAATTGGTGAAGTACACTATTCCAGTTTTGAGCTTTCGCTATGCAGGGGTTTTATCTTCATTTCAAAACTTGAACTCGTTTTGGATAGATTTAATTATGGCCGACCCTTCCCTTAGACGGAAGTGTTGGTGACGAAGAGAGTATGGACTCTCATTCACTTTTAAATGGCCGACCCTTCCCTTAGACGGAAGTGTGTTTAGGTTTTTGGTAATTTTGCTTAACAAGTTATAGATCTATTTATTTTATATCTCTCCGCCTTTATAGGCCTCTTCGATTAACTTTCCATTTATTATAAACTTATAAAAATTAATTTTTATGTTTGTTTATATGCGACCTTTCCTAATATAGGCGGTCCTTACTTGGAACCGAAGTTAATTAACATTGAGCCCGTCATTTCGTATTTACCTTTTAAGAATTTATACTTTTTTAATTTTAATGTTTTTGAAAGAATTTCTTTGATAAGTCTCGTACTGTTTTCAAAGATGAACTAACGTTTAGTTTAGTCTCCGCAGTTGTTGACGTTCAGAACGTTCAACATGCGCTCTATCGTTACGATAGAGAGAGAGTATTTCACGGTTTCACGTTGCAGTAAGAGTAAACCGATTCTAGCGTTTCGTTCATTCTTTCTTAGCTTAAATGGTTTAAATTCTAATAAAGGAACTTTTTATTTGGGAAACCTTTCAGTTTTTTCCTTTAGCAAATAATATGTTTTAACGATATATTTCTGGGCGAAGGACCTGTGCCGCCCAGTGAATAAGCTCCATTTAGCACTTATTCTTAGGTAATTTACTGCTAAATATACCAGAGAAAAAATGTAAAGGAGTGCTAGGTTAACTAGCTCGCTCACCTATTGGTGTCGGTATAAAATTGGGCGTATAATTCAGAGGTCCCGCACTATTTAGATTTATCCACGACAGAAACCCCAATAGAGGAGAGCCGTTCAACCTCACTCGGTACTACTAACAATGCATCCGCTCAGAACCCAACTCCTTAGCACCCAAAGTTTGGGGACTCCAAGGGAGAGGAGCTGGGAGGGTTCACTGGGCGGCACAGGTCCTTCGCCCAGAAATAGATTTTTCCTACGTCAAAATCCCTTTTCTGGGCTCGAACCTGTGCCGCCCAGTGAATCTATACAAGAGAAAATGTCACCAAACTTGCAAAATAAAGGAAAAAACATAAGCGTAAGGGAAATACAGGATGCTTTTAATCAGAGATGAGTACCAAAAAACAATTATAAGGGTATCTTAAATATGAACATAAATCCAATAAGGTAGGTATAATAATGCCGTGAGTGATAATATATACAGATACTCAGGAGTATATAAAAATTTACAAATATAATAACAGTATTCAGGTGCGAGACCAACGAATACAATAGGGTATAAATGAGGCAGGTAAGAGGGAGAGATAAAGAGACAAGGCATTAACCTGTGAGTTACCTGGGAGTAACTACGCTCCCTGCGGCTACTGTAGAAAATTTTAGGGCTTCCAAATGTTTAAGGTAGTGTTTCTTGAACACTGACGGTGATTTCCACCCTGTACACCTGGAAAGGTCTGTAAAATTCATGTGGTGAAAGAAGTTCACCGAGGTAGCAACCGCCCTGATATCATGTGCAAGAGGAAAAGAGTCAGGGTTAGCTTGTTTAATAAAATACAAAATTTGTTGCCTGATCCCTTTAATAGTAATGGTACCGCCTTGTTCTCTAACGAATAGAGGCCCCGAGGAGTTAGAGGAGGTCCGGGATAAATAAGACCTAAGAGTAGTAACAGGGCACAGAGACGGATCTTGCGTGAGGGGAACAATTTTCCAGGAGGACCATCTGTTTTGAGGGTCTTCGTTCTTAGCCAAAAAGAATTTGTTAGGAGAAAGAAGGACCTCTCCCGAAGGCAGAAAGTCAATATGACCCGGGTCTCTCGACAAGGCTGCCAATTCAGAAATTCTTGCCCCGGAAGCCAAGCTCACCAGGAAAAGTGTTTTCCTGAGAAGGGGCATGTAATCACAAGAACTGTTAATGGTATCAGAAGCCAATTTGAGTACGTCATTAAGGAACCAGGTCACCGGGGTAGGACGAGTAACCGGTTTCAGTCTGGCACAAGCTTTCGGAATTGAAGCTAACAAAGAGTCGGTTAAGTCTATGTTAAAACCCACTAGGAAGATCTTTTTCAGAGCCGATTTAATAGTGGTGATAGTATTGGCTGCCAGACCTGATTCTAATAAAGATCTAAAGAAAGTGACTGTAAGGTTCAAGTTCATACAGTTCACGTCTGAGTCTATTAAAAATTTTGCCAACTTTTTAACTGCAGAGTCATACTGGCGGATGGTGGAATCCCGTTTATCCGATTCTAGGAACAAGGTGTTTTGAGGATCAATATTGGCACCATGCATAGCCGCAAACTTCATAAAGTCCATAAAGTTAGGGCGCTCTGAATGTTTGAGAAAGCGTACACAACGCGTGTTTGTACTATCTGAGACAGAACCGGATTGGGTATCGGGTGAGGGTATAGTCTCAACTCTCGTAGGAGAGGATACCAGTTGCTCTTGGGCCAGTTGGGTGCGACCAAGGCTACTTGTCCCTTGAAGGATCTCAGTTTGTCTAGAACTTTCAGCAAAAGATTCACCGGGGGAAAGAGATAAATCTTTTCCCAGGTGTCCCAATTCTGTGACATGGCGTCTGTGGCGTAAGCCTGAGGGTCTAGATTGGGAGCCACATATACTCTCAATTTGTGGTTGGATTCCGTGGCGAAGAGGTCCACTTGGAGACCGGGAACCTGAGAGAGAATCCACCGAAATGACTTTAGATCGAGTGACCATTCCGATTCTAGAGGGGAGGTCCGGGACAGGGCGTCTGCCACTACATTCCGGACTCCCGCCAGGTGGACAGCTGAAAGATGCCAACGGTTCAAGGCTGCTAGGGAGAATATGGCTACTAGAACATGGTTCAGAGGCCCTGACTTTGACCCGCCTCTGTTGAGGCAGCGGACCACCACTTCGCTGTCGAGGACCAGACGAAGGTGTTGTCTCTTGGGAAGAGCGAGACGTTTCAGGGTTAGAAGAACTGCCATGGCCTCTAGCACATTGATGTGAAATTGGCGGAACAAGGGAGTCCAAAGACCTTGAACTTTCTTGAGCTGAGAATAACCGCCCCAACCTGATAAGGATGCGTCCGTGTGAATGATTAATTTCGGAGGCGGAAATCGAAGGGGAACTGACTTTGACAGACTGTTTGCTCTTGTCCAAGGAAGAAGTCTTTCCCGTAGAATGGGAGGAAGGCGGACTTTCCTGTCCCGGAGCTTCCGGTTCGCCCTCGAACGCCAGACACGATTGATATCTTTCAATTTTGCCTTCAGAAGAAGATCCGTCACTGAGGCAAACTGAAGGGACCCCAGAATCCTCTCTTGGAGTCGTCTGGAACTTACTTTGTCTTTGAGAAAGCGTTTGGTGTTCCTTGCAATCTCTAACCTCTTGGGTCTGGGAAGACACAAAGTATGAGATATAAGATCCCATTGCAGGCCGAGCCATTGGAACTTCGATTTTGGAAGAAGACGGGACTTCTTGAAGTTGATCTGGAAGCCTAGAGATTGAAGATAATGGATGACTTTGTGAGTGGCTTTTAGGCAATTTTGGGAGGTGTCTGACCAAATGAGCCAGTCGTCCAGATAGGCTACTACTTGAATCCCTTGATTCCTGAGTTCCTGAACAACGACTTCTGCTAACTTTGTGAAGATCCTTGGGGCGATGTTGAGCCCGAAAGGCATCACCTTGAAGGAGTAACTTTTGTCCCCTAAGCGAAAGCCTAGGTACGGACGGAAGTGTCTCGCTATCGGGACGTGATAATAGGCGTCTGTAAGATCGATAGAGGTGGTGACGGCCCCACGGGGAAGTAAGGTCCGCACCTGCGAGACGGTAAGCATTCGAAACTTGTCGCATTGAATGGACAAGTTGAGAAGGGATAGGTCTAGAATCACTCTTCTCTTGTCTGAATCCTTCTTCGGGACACTGAACAGCCGACCTTGAAACTTCAGATGTTTCGCTTCTTTTATGGCGTTCTTTTGTAAAAGATCCTGGACAAATTCGACCAGGTCCGGAGTGGAATGTTGACGAAATTTGTTCGGAGGAGGAGGTCCTTGAATCCAACTCCACCCCAGTCCCTTGGAGATGATACTGAACGCCCAGGGACTGAACCTCCATTTGTTGCGGAAGGCATAGAGCCTCCCCCCTACCTGCTGCACCTCATTATTGGTTTGAGGAGTTGCCTCCACGTCCGCCTCGGAAGTTCTTTCCTCTGCGAAAAGCTCTTCCCCTGCCTTTGTTCTGGTTAGAACCACGGTGGTAGCCTCTACCTCTACCATAACTCTGGGAAGAGCTATGAGCCTCGTAAGACTGGTTAAAGGCAGGAGAAGTGGCGGAGGCACCAGAAAGCTGGCTCTTAGGGAGCAGAACGGTGACATAGTCATCCGAAGGAGCCTGAGAGGTATAAGGCTGTGCAGGGACAACAGAAGATGGAGGAAGAGGCAGCCGGAAGTTGGATGAAGCACTCTGCTGTTGCCTGAACTGGGTGGAGGTATATGGTCTAAGCTTCTTCCTACCCCGGGCTTGATAATTTGCGGGGTCATATTTGCGTTTAGGGGTCAAACCCCAACGGGCTTTAAGGCTCTGATTAACCCTAGTGGCCTCCGCCAAGACTTCCTCTACGAGATCCTCGGGGAAGAGATTTGAACCCCAACAGGAGGACCGGATGAGCTTATTAGGTTCATGCCTAATCGTCGCCTCAGCTAGGACATGCTTGCGACATCTGCGTTTAGCAGTAGCGAAGTCATACAAGTCATAATATAAAGACTGTAACGTAGCCTTGTTGAGAGACTTAAAAATACTCTCCGTATCGTAAGTCAAGGCTATCGACTCCGTGGATGTGGCCAAGTTTAGAGTACGGCCCACACGTAGGCGGGAATCATATTCCTGTTTAATGAGGGATTCCGGGAGACGGGGAAGGCTCTCACTAAACAAAACTGAGGCACAGTCTGCTGCAAGCTTGCCAGAGGTAAAGGTTGTATGGACGTTGTCCCAACACTCAATGCCTGAAGGAAGAAGGAGGGAGATTGGATCCACCTCTCGGATGGGAGGCAAGGGCTTCTCCTCCAGAGCATATTGGAAGGCAAGCTCTGCCACCTTATTGACGCATGGAGTCAAGGTGTTCTTGTCCATTAAGAACATCGTAAAGGAGCTTTTATAAGGCGTCAGCATGGTGTTAGTGCAGCCGATGTCGTTCAAAAATCTGGCCCAAACAGATTGGGCTTGCTCCTTCGGGAAGATGACCGTCTCTTTGGGAACCTTGTCTAATCGAACTAAAGCTTCCTCGGTAAGCCTGGCATAACCATGAAATGGAAATGCCAGACCGGGAGGAAAGAATTCAAAGTCCTCTAGAGGACGAGTGCCAAGGCCCTCCAAAGTCAACATTCCGTCTGAGAACGGGGAATGAAGAGCCATACGCCAGGGGTTGTTCTTGGCAAACGGCGGGAGTTTAGAGGCATCCGGGATGAGAGAGCTTTGGACTCTCTCCGGAGCTCCTTGCTCTAAAGCCCCAAGTCTCTGACCGAAGTTAGAGAGCATCGTGTCCATCTTCGACTGCATCTCCGAAACCAACTTTGCCTGCATCTCCGACACGATGCGAAGCATGGCTGATTCGGAAAGGCCCTGGCTAGTAGCAGGAGGGGCGGAATGAACTCCCGGGTCGTGAGACTTAGAGGAGGAACCAGAGACCTTTGATGACAGGTTCGTACTTTGTTTAGAGCCATGAGAAGTCTTGTGAGGCTTGCGAGCTTTGGGTAAGGTTCTTGAAGTAGACTTATCCTTAGGGGGGACCGGGTATGATCGTTGAGACGAATCACGGTCCCCAGAAAATCCATGAAAAGAAGAGCGATCAGAAGAAGAAGAAAGAGCGGGGCTGAGGATAGGAATCTCAGCGCCGGACACACCTGCCTCACTTACCACCCTACCTGTATCCGGCTCGTCTAGTAACATTGGTTCGACGTCCAGGTTCATGGAGGCAACATTGTCCTCCAGACCTCCGGGGGCGTCCGATGGATCTTGCTCTGGGTCGATGAGACCCGTTATAGTGGCATCAATGTGGGCAATGATGGGAGCTGCCACATGCCTAGCCACAGCAGCAATTGGGCTCTTCTCTCAGGTTCTAAGTCGAGAGAGAAGAGAGAGAGAGAGAGAGAGAGAGAGACGGAGGGAGAGAGAGGAGAATAAACGTTTCGTTCAAGCGGGTAACGTTGTTCTCGTTTTTTACTCTTCTCCCTAGTCGCTGTAGGGGAAGAAGGTAAAACGTTTCTAGAGTTTTATTCTTGTTCCCAGGCTTTATGCGGTGAGAGATTTTAAACGTAGTTTATTTGATCTAGTGTTTAGTCTCTTTTCCAGCCACTGAATTCTTTATCTTTAATTATGTTTTTCTGTTGCATTGTAAACTGTTTTCGCAATTACTACCTTTTAATGAAGGATAGGATTGCGTGTTTCACATAGAAATCAGTTAAAGTTTCGATTTCAGTGAAATAAGTGCTAACAGAAAATCAAAAGTGATAAAGTGATATGCGCAAAGTGTTACAGTGTTGCGTTCGAGGGTTCGTCTGTTCGTGCCAGTTGTTCACCTAGTCCGATACCTCTTACAAGCTCCCAAGCCCAGGGGAGAAGTAATGTCTAAGGACTTATGGGTTCCGCAGGCCTTGATCGACGAACAGACGTTTCCCTCGGTGGTTTCGGGTGTATCTACACACGTTGCCGACGTGATCGCCCCACCCACACAAAGACGAGAGAGCCCATTTATTCCTCGTCTGCGGAAGAGGTTTCTCGCAGAAACCATGGACCAATCTTGCAGCTTTTTAGTGCAAGTCGGTCCCTTCCGTGCAAGTCCAACGGCCTAGGTGTAGCCACTGGGTCAGTTCGGACTCGCTGTAGTCATCCGACGACTGCACACCTCCCAAGAGAGGCAAGGTGGTACCGCAACAGGCAGTAACTCCGTCTGTTGCCGCACCAGCTGTTTTAGACCCTCAGTCACAACGGACAGTAGCTCCGTTTGTTGCCGTCTTTTATAGACCCTAGTGGTCCATGCTGCAGACTATGCAGTCTCAGCTTGCTTCCTTCATGCAGGAGTATCGTGCTGAGAAGGTTGACACTGCACCTGTTAACCTACAACCTGCCACGGTTGTGCGCTCAGCAGATACTGCGGCTGCCTGCTCCCACACTCCACCTGTGAGAGCTCCACCACCGATGCGCAGTCGACCCTGCCAGACGCATGTTCATGCTGCACCCTCCGTTGACATGCGTGAGCTACCGCATCAGCAGTGGGAAGGTGCTGTAAAGCTGCCGTGTTTTGACGCAATGCGGCATGCTCCGCAACCCACGGCAGTCCCTCCCACGCACCAGCACTCCACTTTTGTTGTTGCCAGGTCCCACACTCCGACTGCGGAGAAGGTTGACGATGCACCCGTTGGCCTACAGCCTGCCACGGTTGTGCGCCCAGCATGGCTGCCTGCTCCCACACTCTTGTTGTGAGAGCTCCTCCACCCATGCGCAGTCGACCCTGCCAGACGCATGCTGACTCCCACAGACACACGGAGCACTCCGTTGCCGTGCGTGAGCTACCACAAGCTGCCGTGTTTTGACACGGTGTGTCAGCCTCCGCAACCCTCTGTGGTTACCGCCACTCGCCCGCAGCACACTAGTCAGTCAGGAGTTGAGGCTTCCCCACACAGCTTTGGTTGTTGCCAGCTCACAGACTGTCAAGCAGTTACATGACGTTGCCTTCTGGTCTGCTACTATGCACCAGTGCTGTATGTCCTCACGCTCCTGTTGTGGTTGACAGTTCAGTTTTTGACAGTTCACAGACTGTCAAGCAGTTACATAACGTTGCCTTCTGGTCTGCTGCTTATGCACCAGTGAACCCTCACTGAGATAACCTAGCTTTTCTCGGACATGGTTCCTGTAGATGAGAAAGTGCTGTTCTCCCTCCTTCTGATATTCCCTTGAGGACTCTGTCATTTGGAGAGGAGCCTTAAGCTGCTTAGCCTCCTATGGACTTTAATTAAAGCATAACATGCTTCCAGGGATGGTAAATGGTTCCGCTTCAGTCGCTAATCCCGTCTGTTGCCACACCTGCTCCCGTAGACCCTAATGGGCTTTGTTGCAAGACATGCAGTCCAAGCTTAGTCCTTGTTAGAGGATTTTTTACGGAGAAGAACCTTCTAGCCAACAACCTTCCTACCGGTTGGTTGTACGCCCTGTTGACGCTGAGCTATCCTACTCACGTCCGCCAGTTGAGATGGTTCCTCCACCGGTGCGACCCAGTGTGGGTTGCCAGTCGCACGTTGACGTTAAGCAACTCTCGGAGGTGGTTGTGGACGTTCAGTGTGTCACTAGGAAGACGTTCAACAACCAGCAGAGGTGACTTGTTGTGACGCAGTGCGGCAACCTCAGCAACCCGGTAGGGGGTTGTCTGCACAACCCAGACAGTCTAGACAGTTTCGGGTTGTCGCTGTACTTCCTCGCGTCCCCATGGTTGACAGTTCACAGACTGTGCAGCAGTTCCATGATCTTGTGTCCGGCTCCGTCACGCATCCACCAGTGCGACCGGATTCAGCGAGTCAGACGTTGCCCACTCCGTTGCCGTTTCCTCATCAGTTTCGGATGAGGAACCCTCTGATGGGGACATGGCTGAACAAGACGATCATCCCCCAGCCATGCTATCCATCCAGAAGATGCTGAAGAAGGAACACGGCCCTGTCAGGCTGTGGATGAGTCTGGTTAGGACACTGTCATCCGTGGTTCAATTGGTGTCTCTTGGAAGACTACACCTCCGTCCTCTTCGGTATCATCTAGCTCTTCACTGGAAAAGGACAAGACGCTAGAAGCGGTCTCGATCCCGGTTTCCGGAAAGATAGTCTGGTCTGACTTGATGAAAGGACTTTATCAACCTTTGAAAGGGTCTTCCCCTGACTGTTCAGACTCCCAACCACGTTCTCTTCTCAGACGCATCGGACGTAGGCTGGGGTGCGTCCTTAGGCGGTAGGGAATGCTCGGGATTATGGAACTCGAGTCAAAGGACAATGCATTTCAACTGCAAGAAGCTTCTGGCAGTACTTCTGACCTGGAAAAGCTTCAGGTCTCTCCTTCAAGGCAAAGCGGTGGAGGTGAACACGGTCAACTCCGTGCTTTGATGTACATCTCCTAGCAAGGAGGGACCTACTCTCTGACATGGTACGAGTTTGCAAGTGACCTCCTCTCCTGTTCAACAGGTCTAGTCTTTTCACTAGTAACGAGTTTCATCCAAGGCAACTTGAATGTCTTAGCAGATTGTCTCAGTAGGAAGGGACAATAATTCCAACACATTGGACCCTCCACAAGGATGTATGCAAGAGACTTTGGGTCACCTGGGGCCAGCCAACCATAGATCTCTTCGCAATCTCGATGTCCAAGAGGCTCTCAATACTTTGCTCACCTATCCCGGACCCAGCAGTAGTTCTTTTAGATGCCTTTCACTAGATTGGTCTCATCTAGATCTATATGCATTCCCTCCGTTCTAGATTGTCAACAAGGTACTGCAGAAGTTCGCCTCTCACGAAGGGACAAAGTTGACTCTAGTTGCTTCCCTCTGGCCCGCGAGAGAATAACTTACCGAGGTACTTCGATGGCTAGTAGACGTTCCCAGAACACTTCCCCTAAGGGTGGACCTGCTACGTCTGCCACGCGTAAAGAAGGTACTCCAAGGCCTCCACGCTCTTCGTCTGACTGCCTTCAGAATATCGAAAGACTCTCGAGAACTAGAGGTTTTTCGAAGGAGGCAACCAGAGCGATTGCTAGAGCAAGGAGAACATCCACCCTTAGAGTCTACCAATCGAAGTGGGAAATCTTCCGAAACTGGTGCAAGTCAGTATCCATATCCTCGACCAGTACCTCTGTAACTCATATAGCTGACTTCCTCTTATATCTGAGGAAAGAGCGATCTCTTTCAGCTCCCACTATCAAGGGTTACAGAAGCATGTTGGCATCAGTCTTCCGTCACAGAGGCTTAGATCTTTCCAACAATAAAGATCTACAGGACCTCCTTAAGTCTTTTGAGACCACGAAGGAGCGTCGTTTGGTTACACCTGGTTGGAATTTAGACGTGGTTCTAAGATTCCTTATGTCAGACAGGTTCGAACCACTTCAATCAGCCTCCCTGAAAGATCTCACCTTTAAGACTCTTTGCCTGATATGCTTATCCACAGCTAAAAGAGTCAGTGAGATTCATGCCTTCAGCAAGAACATCGGATTCTCATCCGAAACGGCTACATGTTCTACATCTTGGTTTTCTAGCCAAACACGAGCTGCCTTCTCGGCCTTGACCAATATCGTTCGATATTCCAAACTTATCGTATGGTTGGGAATGAACTAGAAAGAGTATTATGTCCTGTAAGAGCTCTTAAGTTCTATTTTAAAACCTTTACGAGGCCTGTCTGAAGCTTTATGGTGTTCAGTTAAGAATCCATCTTTGCCTATGTCAGAGAATTCTTTTTCCTATTTTATCCGACTGTTAATACGAGAAGCTCATTCCCTTCTGAATGAGGAAGACCAAGCTTGGCTGAAGGTAAGGACACACGAAGTTAGAGCTGTCACAACTTCCGTGGCCTTTAAACTAATAGATCTCTGCAAAATATATTCGACGCAACCTATTGGAAAAGCAAATCAGTGTTCGCGTCTTTTATCTTAAGAATGTCCAGTCTCTTTACGAGAACTGCTACACTCTGGGACCATTCGTAGCAACGAGCGCAGTAGTGGTGGGGGCTCCACCACTACAATTCCCTAATTCCAGAACCTTTTTAATCTTTCTCTTGAAATATTTTTGGGTTGTCCGGAAGGCTAAGAAGCCTTTCGCATCCTACTTGATTTGGCGGGTGGTCAAAATCATTTCTTGAGAAGCGCCTAGATTAGAGGTTTTGATGAGGACCTTTAGTATGGGTTGCAACCCTTCATACTTCAGCTCCTAGGAGTCCCTCAGCATCCTTTGAGGATTGCGAGGCTCAGTAAGGAAGACGTGCTTAAAAAGGCAGAGTAATTGTTCAAGTCGTCTTCCTTACCAGGTACTTATTTATTTTATGCTTGTTATTTTGAATAACTGCTAAAATGAAATACGGAATACTTAGCTCATAATGTCAACTTGTAATGCTGGTCTCTACCCACCCCCCTGGGTGTGAATCAGCTATATGATCATCGGGTAAGTTTGATATTGAAAAATGTTATTTTCCTTAGTAAAATAAATTTTTGAATATACTTACCCGATGATCATAAATTAAAGGACCCACCCTTCCTCCCCAATAGAGAACCAGTGGGACAGAGGAGAAAATTGGTTCTATGTTGACATCGAGTACTTGAGTACCTACTTGACAGATGGCGCTGTTGATGTACACCCCTACCTGTATAGCGATCGCTGGCGTATTCCGCCCGTAGATTTTTTCTGTCGGGCAGCAGGGATGCAGCTATATGATCATCGGGTAAGTATATTCAAAAATTTATTTTACTAAGGAAAATAACATTTTTGTTTTGACGTTGTTACTGTTTTTAGAATGATTTATTGTTACTGTAATTTATTCTCATCATTTATTTATTTCCTTATTTCCTTTCCTCACTGGGCTATTTTTCCCTATTGGAGCCCTTGGGCTCATAGCATCTTGCTTCTCCAACTAGGGTTGTAGCTTGGCTAGTAATAGTAATAATAATATGATAACAAGACAAGTGTGGGGAGGTGGAGAAACAAAAAGCAGTGAAATGTAAGAATTTATAGGAAAGAGTATTATACTGGTAATTCAGCCACTCTTTTGCAATCACTGGGTATGGTATCCTCTCATGGCTTTGTTGGGCTGTGGTTTTGGTGGGATGTTGGATTGTTAGTACGTTGCAAGGAGATGCAGGTGCTAGTCGATGCTGCTACTTCTTAGCAGAGGCAAGGTGCTACCATTTCCACAGATAGTGTTTTACGTTTAGTTGGCTTTGAGTAATGTGTATAACTGTGTTTTCCTTACTGTGCTGTTTTTTTTTTTGTCATTTTTCTTTCATTCGTTTTAGTTTGTATGAACTGTAATTTTCAAGAGCACTGTGGATCGTAATACTTCAAGGTCACTGCTTCGCCATCTGGTTCGAAGGAGCAGTCGGGAAGGTGCAAATTATTTACGGTTAGTCCATTCTTTGGATCAAAGTGTTAGTAACTATACTGTACTCTAATCAAAGGGGAATCACTACTGTACAGTAAAGATATAGGCTCCGTATAACCTTTATACTGTCCAACATGAATCTCCTGGTCCTCTGTCTTTAATTACTTAGTGAAAATTGCAATCCAATAGTAGTTGGCTCAAATGTCCAATCCTTAAATGAAGCTGAAGGGATAATGGT
This sequence comes from Palaemon carinicauda, assembly GCF_036898095.1. Lineage (NCBI taxonomy): Eukaryota > Metazoa > Arthropoda > Malacostraca > Decapoda > Palaemonidae > Palaemon > Palaemon carinicauda. The sequence continues at coordinate 49,737,829 of NC_090766.1, read as the reverse complement.
GTAAGAGGATCAATGTGCTAGCACTCGAACATTTCGAGAATGACTAGGGTTATAGAGCATGCAACACGTGTTTGCTAGACCAAGAGTCAAGGCTCGGTTATGTCTTATTATTCTTCCTCTTCTACAAATTAGTAATCAAATTCAAGATGCAGTAGGCTAAGTTAATATAATGACCATATTATAAGTTCATTTCAGAGTTCTTTCAAAATGTCCTTAATTACCTCAAGTAAATATATTTGAGAGCTATCTTGAGAGTGTATTTAGATTATAAATCAATTGCTTCGCACGTATGCAATCAAGTCTTTCTCATTTACCTCAAAAAGTTATCTAATCAATTTCTTATTACTTTAGTGTCTTATATTCAAATTATTGTTAATTCACTTCATGCACACACAATAATAAATTCTGGGAGTAATAGCAATGTCAGCCGCAGTTTATGAATGTAGTAATTTAAATTCTGTAGCACTCACAACGTGTGCATCATCAGTTCACAATTCAATATCTTGTACTTATTAAATTCATAATGGTGACATAGAGCGTTCAACAAAATCCTCAATTAATTCTACCCTTGAGTTACAAAATGAGTTTAATCACTTCAGTTTAGTAATCTTGAGGTTTTTATTATTACTGTCTGACGATTTCAAACTAATTGCACTTCTTTGCCCCTAGCATGGTTTGCGCCATTTCCCTCTCCACACAGCACAACACCCCTTCTCTCGCTGACTCAACCTCAGTCTTGTATCATCTCCTCTTTCATATGCATTTTTTGGCTTCAGTCTTTTTTGTGCAGAATCACATTGTAATGTAAAAAAAAAGTGATGTGAGAAACCTATACTGTACATATCCAGTGTGTTTGTAGTGATTTTAATATATTATGTGACTTACATTACGCTAACCCACATGGCAAACAGTTGACGGCTCGAGAGTTGCATCATGCTTCAGACATACTGCATAGAACTTTGTACGTAAATGGTCAATCGTGTTGTACTGATACTTTTTCTTTTAATTTTTGTTGTTGTGTATTCATTGTTATTGTTTTCATTGCATTAAGTACTGTACAGTAATGTATACGAAATACCGTACTGTAGATACTTTACTGTACAGTATAGGCTACGTGTACGGTGTGTTGGAACGGTACAGGTCGACCTGCAGAAAACAGCGATCACTTACAAGTGCTATCTTAGCTAATTAAGCAGTACTTTAGTGATAGTACTGTTCATATATTATAATATACAAAAGTATCAGCAAATGTTGTTAGATAAAAACAAAAGTATTTTATTGTTACTATATGTATTACATGTATGTATAAGTGGGGCGATGACTTGTGTATACTGTACTGTAGTCTTACTGTGTACATAGGAGGCCTACACATGTACATGTACTTTACACATACTGAAATGTGTTCATTCATTAAAACAATACATATACTATGATAGAGACCAAGTAAGAACAATATTGGGCAGTACAGTGGGATACTTGGTGTGTTAGTTGACCTCATGTAGGCAATGGGCAGTGAGCTGTTAGGATAAGAATTAACCCACCTTAGTGCTGCAAGTATTTGCTGATTCTCGCTTTTCACGACTTTCTCTTACCTAACCCCCGCAAATAAGGAAGGTTGACTGTAATGAAATTGTTCGTAGCACACGGATCACTTATTTATGCACAGTAAGAAATGCTTCTAATTCTTCCAGTTGAAATGACCTAAGTGATTATGAACCAAGAATGTACTTACATGATAAAACACACAATAAGAGTAAGTTGGGTAGTCAGTTTAACTTATGATAAACAGTAAAATAAAATGGAGAGAATCCAGATCTTTAGAGAAATATGAGGGTGTTAACGGTAAACAGATAACTGGCCTCTACTCGATGGGGATTATAATCTCCTAATCTAAGGAAACCTTTCCCGGGTAATAAATGGTTCAGTTAAGCATGAAGCGATCTATGTGACTTTGGGGGAAGTAGTGAACAGATAGCAAGCCTTTACTCAGTTGGGCGTATACTCATCTAAGCAAAGGGAGCGAGAGGACCTCTACACGATGTGGGGTATAATCTCCTGAGGGAAGGAAATCTTTCCCAGTTCTTAAAAGGTTGGGTTAAGCTGGAAGCAATGTATGTAACTATGGGGCCTTAAATTAATCCAAAAATTAAGAATATAGTTAATATCTGTAATCTGACAATTAACAGTACAGTACGGTTTATATTGATATGTAACATGATTAAAAAGATATTGAAAAGTCATGCATTTTGATATTAGATAACGGTAAGTGGGACTGCGGGTTATGGAGTTGTGAGGGATTGATTACTGCAAAGATTCTTGCATGCAATAAAGGACAAGACAGTCATAAGTATTAAAACTGGTTAGGTCATCTCAAGAGGAAAAGTTTGTGTAATAATGCGTAGGGATCCAATTGTGATATGTCTCTTTTACATTAAACAAAATGTTAAGGATATGTGAGTAAAAATATTCCTTTGAAGAGTGGCTCTATCCGTATCCCTTTGGTTGAGCCCATATGATGTATGTACAATAAGAGAAAAGCATATTTTTGAATTCGATCAAATTTGTTTCGAATCCCAGTAGGACTTCTAACAAACCTTAGATTTTTCCTATTTGCTAACTTCTATTTTATCAATTTCTGGCCTTGAATATTGGGGCAAACCACCCATTCATTAGGTGTATTAACCCTTTCCATGTGAAAACAGTTATGGCTGATCCTAGTGGAAAACCAGGGTTTTTGGTGGGAAAACACTTGAACCAAGTAACTTGCAGTAATAATAATGTTCATAAAGGCATAATAAACCCAGGATAACCAGTTGGAAAAATATATGGTTCATGCAAGTGGCTGAAAATTAAAGAATCATAATAAGCTATAACTCAAATCATATCTTCCAGGTGGTGTTTGTTCCGCTGTGGCTCACTTCGGTCATAAGTAAACATAATTTCACTTGGTTCAGTCATTAAATACAAACCCTTTTGCTCCTTATTAGGGAATAGTCTTTTGCGAAGCTGGAAGACTAGCCGTAAGACTTTTAGCGAGGTATAACTACTTCACCGCTAGTTAGCGGGGATGACAGGGTATTACCAGCTACCCTGCTCTCACACACCCCTGTTGTCTTGTCACTTCTGCTCATGGCACGGTGGAGAGTGGATGGTCATCTCTCACCACCGCCCAACCTCTTTTTGACTAGCCTTTTACTATATGTAATTTGTTCTTTTAGTGTTTGTTTAATATTATCAGGTGTGAGTGTTGCTGTTTAGGAGATAGCGTAGTGCGGGGCTTTTTCTCAAGGGCAGAGAAACCGTTTATTAGGATCTCTTTCCTTTGACATCAGACAACCCTTAGGCTGGAGGACTCCTCTTCCCCTAGTAAAATGGCTCTATCCTTCTCCACAGGGGAGTCGTTCTCTGTGTGGATGCACCTTCACCGTCTTAAGGGGATGATGCTCGCACCCTGTGTGTTCGACGTTGGGAAGCCCGCTTGCGGCTGACTCAGAGCTCCACTTTGGTCTGGGTCGTCTTCGCTGACGATGACACACTCCCTCTTTCTGCAATGGAAGCCGGCGGTAAGCGTGCAAAGTCGGAAGCATGTCCTTACACCTCTCTGGGGACACCTAACCTGTTTGTGGATTAGGTTTTCTCCCAGGTAGTTTTTTTCTGCACTGACGACGATGCACTCCTTCATTCTGTGATGGCAGCCGGCAAAGGGAGTGCAAAGTCTGAAGCATGTCCCCTGCTTCTCTCAGGGCCATCTTTTCCGTTCGCAATTTAGGTTCTCTCCTGAGGGGCTCATCAGCGCCGACGACGACGTATTCCCTTGTTTTGTAATGGCAGCCAGCGGAGGGAGTGAAAAGTTGATAGCATGTTCCTGCACCTCTCAGGGTACACCTTTCTCATTCGCGGGTTAGGTTTTCTCCCTAGTGGTTTATCTTCAGCACTGACAACGAGAGACACCTTTGTTCTGGATGGCAGCCGGTGGAGAGAGTGCTAAGTCTGAAGCATGTGCCTGCGCCTCTCAGGGGACATCTCTCCTGTTCAGGGATAAGGTATTGTCCCGAGTGGTTTTCTTTAACGCTGAAAATGACGCACTCCTTTGTTCTGTGATGGCAGCCACTGAAGGGAGTGCAAAGTCCAAAGCTTGTTTCTGCTCCTCCCAGAGAGACTGAAGGTTTCGGACTGGAGGAGACTTTAGGGCGTGTTCCTGCGGAAGTTGCAACTCTTCACCAACTTCATCGCTTTTGCCCACGGCAGTACCTGATCATGTTCTTATGGCAATGTTGTCCCTTGTTCTGAGCTTGCTCAGCCAGTGGAGGGAGGGCAAAGTCCGAAGCCTGTTACTGCTACTCATGGTGGACACCTTTCCCATACGTGGGTTCAGTCCTCCCCGGAGTGGTCTCCGCCACACCAGACTAAGAAGGGGCATTGGACTCGTGTATGCCTTTTTATAATCCCTCAGAGCATGGGTCATTGCAGCATGAAGAAGTTACCCGCCTCCAGCGAGTTCTTACGCTTTCAGCGTCTGTCCGCCTTCACTCACCCTTTCAGTTTGCCAAGCTGTCTAATCTGGCCCAGCAGAATCTTCTCATGAAACTGAATTGTCTCGCCCAGTAAACTCGCCTTGACAAACTCGCAGTTCTAACAGCAGAGCATTACCCAGGCTACACTGCTTACCTGCTCTCAACCAGGTTCCAGTTCACGACTGCTCTCCCCCTGGTGATCGCCCGTCAGCTTGTGATCTCCCGTTAGCTCACAATCGCCTGTCTTCTTGTGATCTCCCGTCAGCTTTCTGCCAGATTCCTGGAATTCTAGCAACTGTAATCCAGTGCCTGAATCATCCTCTACTCGTGATCACCATTCTGTTTGCTACTGCACTTCAGAGCCATCGACGAGACTGCGCAGATCAGCTCGTGACCAGGTTTATGCGCAGAACAGTCTCCAGCTCGCGATCGGGTTTCCAACATGCCACTGCAGGCCAGCTCGTGACAACTCCTAGAATAGCGTCCACTATTCAGTGTCACAGCGATGCCCAGCTCGCAGCTTTCCCTTCTGAGGTAAAGTTGCCTACCGCCTTGGATGAACTGCAATCTTCCCACTTTCGGGTAGAATCGCCAACATCCAGCCGATGAGTCTTGGAGTATTGGACTCTTTGGTGGGTTATTACCAACACCGTACGACAGAACTTCTCTGGCCAGGATCGCAAAGCACTACAGGCTACTATCCTCACTGCAAGCAGGCGCATTGCTCTTCGCAGCGAGATTACTACTACTACTCTACTCGTCATACTTAATTGTTTCAATGATCGCTTTATCGAGTCTTCTAGCGATTCTTCACGTGTAGACGACACACACTCGATGTGCTGCTCGACGGCAGCAGCCCAAAGAACTTCAATATTTGGTTTCTATGGGTCGCACTACTTCTTCATCGGCTCATTGGTTCTTGTCACTGGTTCGTCACTCACAAATGTTCATCAGACCATTACTACTACTACTGCTAACGGGCTGAAGTGCTGTGAACAATAGCGATCAATTGCCTCCTCTGCTCCCTGTCTCTAACCTTCTTGGTCACTTGTTTTGGTATATGATTACCTTACCAGTCGACATCTTCATATTAATGGATGACAATGTCTACGTTAGTCGCGCATGTGCTCTCACCCATACGCCGCCTGGCATCGCCAGGAAAATAGAACAATAGTACTCCACAGTGATTGCTACAATAGTTTTTCCGACCGCGACCCGTGCGCCTGCCACCTCCCCCTGTGATTCGGAACAAGATTCGAGAAGCATAATACTTGGGGATTTTCTCCAACTTCTCTCCATGAGTTAAAGATCTCATTGGATAACTTGAACAGTTTTGGGTTCCGATTCCTAGTGATCTTCTCGCCACGAGTTAGAGAACTCGTTGGATCATTTACATGATTTCGGGTTCTGATTTCATGTGATATCCTCCTCGTTCCATCATGCTTACATTAGACAACAGTCTCATAAGACATAACCCATCGTGGTTATTCTTTTTCCTGCCCAATTTTCTTCAGGATTGAATCAGCTTATGCTTACGGTTAGGAACTACTGTATAGCAAACATAGATTTGAGGAATCTTCTCCTCTTGACCCCATTCCCTCTTTACACCTTGTCACCCTGTCACCGTTAACACAGACTCCCTCGGGACTTGTGTAGGAGCAACTTTGATCCTCCATCCTCTGGGTACTCCTCCAGGAAGGCGAAATACAGCCCACCCACAGCTTAACCATGGTCATGTTCGTCAGCGCTCTGACTACAGTGCTCTCCTTCAACCTGAGTTAGCTCAGCCATTCTGAAGCATTGGCCTTTGTTCTATAGGAATAATACCTTTCTCCTCTGCGAGTTAGGTTTACTCCTTAGTGGCTGCGGTACCTCCCCGATGAGTTCGGAATATGCATCTCATCCTCCAACCAGCAGGATTCCTTCTGTCCTTGTAGTGAATCCTAATGCGGGATCGCATAAAACTTCTCTCCAAACTCCCGCAGAAGTATTCAGGATCGATATGGATGGAACTCCAGCTTGTAGACAGGTGATCCAAGTTAAACAAAGAGCTTTCTCCTGCAAGGGCTTACATGAACAAGAGTTATTCGTGAATCCACTGAGTGACTGTGGTTGACTACAGGGGCAGAATATCCGCAGTGTGGCTAGAAAAGACATGCACATCATCACAGACCCAACCACTTATTGAGGTGTGATGTATTGTGTCTATTTTACACGAATCCGAACATCCAAACGGACGTCCGAACTCAGGCTTTACGTCATCAATTCATGATTACATTTTTTCAGCAAAGAGTCTCTGAGCTTCAAGTCCCTCTTTTTTTTATTTTTTTGTAAAAAGGCTATGGTAAGCTGAACTCCAGTATTTGACCTATCCTCGCAGAACAAGTTTGTTCAACAAACCTTGTTCAGGATTGAGATGACAGGCACAGTCGGACAGGCAATAAGATCACAAACTTCATGTGCACGTTGGACCTAAATGACGCGTAGCCTCCAGATCCCAGTTCATCCATCATCAAGGAAGTATCTAAAGATCATCTTTGACAACCAACAATACCAGTTTAACGTGTTGTGCTTTGGCCTTGGTGACAGCACCTCAGGTTTTCACAAGTTTTCTCCCTAGTGTCAACTTAGGGTCACATGATCAGAATTTCTCTTTGAGATACCTGGATGACTGGCTGATCCTAGCAGAATCGGTGACGACCCTTCTTCAACACAGAGGCAGACTCCTAGAGTTTAGTCACAATCCGGGGATTGTGGTAAATCTTGAGAAGTCCTCCCTGCTACCATCACAAAGACTGGTATACCTGGGAATGATCATAGACACCACCCTGCAGAAAGTCTTCCCTTCCAATGACAGGATCCAGATGCTGAAGAAGGTAGAAAGTTCCTTCTTAACAAGATGCTCTCTTGGTGCAGCAGTGGTTACCGTCTCATAAGTCGCCTATCATCCCTGGTACGTGTGCTACTCAAACAGCCGACTACTGGTACGATCCCTTCAATGGCGGCTGAAGTCCAGTTGGGTTCAGCACAAGGGCTCACAGGACTTTCTGGTCCTCATGTGACTTGAGCAGAGAACCAACCTGAGATGGTGGGGGTCAGATGAGAACTTCCTCAGAGGAGTTGACCACCTCCTCCTCCTCTGGAATTGATGCTCTTTTCAGATGCATCAAAAGAAGGGTGGGGACTCATCTGCTGCATCGCACGGCCTCCGGGCTCTGATCTGAGTATGGGAGATCCCAGCACATAAATCCTCTGGAGATGAGGCCAGGTCACTCTTCTTAGTTATCATTAGATATAAAATTAAATAAGGTTTTCACATAAACACTTGCGTAAGTTCTTAAGCCATATAATGTGTGAAAATAATCAAAATAAACGTAATGCACTGGAGGAGCTGTGAACAGTGGCGGGCTATGGGAAAGACTGGTTGCAATAATACCAGATAACTAAAATATGATATGCATGCCATATGAGATGATATAAATGCTACATAGTATTCCCTATGCTCCAATAAACGAGAATAGAGTGGAACCTCTATACACGAACATATCTACATCCGAATTTTCCAACACCCGAAGTAAGATTCGAGCAATTTTTCGACTCTACACCTGAATTTAATTTCGACACACGAAGTAAGCAATTTTTGTCGTACCGGTTGTATCCGAATTTTTCGACACGCGAAGTACAATTCAAACACGTTCCTAATCTACACCCAAATTTTTTTTCGACATCTGAAGTAAACAATACCCGTACGCGTAGATGGTACTCATAGCGCCGGATGTATTTTTTATTTCCGCTGATAGAAGGCAGCACTTCGACCTTGGAGGGACCCTCAATTAGCATGGCTTGGGTCATTCCTCTGTTCCCGTGGGCTTTGTGTGGTTGTGCCCTGTGCGTTCTGCTATTAACTGTGTTTTAATCGTGATTTTTTTACGCTCGTCCTTTTACTGTATTTTACGTAAATCATGGGTCCTAAAAGGCTTAGTTTCGCAAGTGGTAGTGGTAGTGGTGAGAAAAGGAAGAAGGAAATGCTTTCTTTAGAAGTAAAGCAAGAAATTATTGAAAAGCATGAGTGTTAGTGAACTTGCAAAAGAATATGGCCGAAACATGTCAACGATCTCGACAATCTTGAAACAGAAAGAAGCCATTAAAGCAGTGAAACCTTCTAAGGGGATCACCATCATTTCAAAACATCGTAGCCCTGCCATAGAAGAGATGGAATGACTTCTGCTAATCTGGATCAAGGACAGAGAGATTGTTGGCGACACCATCACCGAAACTATCATCTGCGAGAAGGCGCACGCCATCTTCACTGACTTGAAGGAGGCGAGCTCTGGGGGTGATGATGGGGAGAGCTCAACCGAACGTTCCTCAGACGATTTCAAGGCATCTCGTGGCTGGTTTGAAAAATTTAAGAAACGGTCCGGGATTCATTCAGTTGTTCGCCACGGAGAGGCTGCTAGTGCGGACACAAAGGCTGCAGCTGACTTTGTGAAGAGCTTTGAAATGACCGTGCTGGAAGAAGGCTACGTAGAGCAGCAGGTGTTCAATTGTGATGGAACCGGGCTGTTTTGGAAGAAGGTGCCCAGTCGAACCTACATCACCGCCGAAGAGAAGAAATTGCCTGGGCATAAGCCAATGAAGGATCGGTTGACTCTTGCCCTATGTGCCAATGCTAGCGGGGACTTTAAAGTCAAGCCCTTACTGGTTTACCATTCAGAGAACCCTAGGGCCTTTAAGGCACAGAATGTGGATAAGGACCAGCTTCATGTTTTCTGGCGATCCAACTCGAAGGCCTGGGTCACTAGGCAGTTCTTTGTCCAATGGGTTAATCAAGTTTTTGGTTCTTCTGTGAAGAAGTATCTTCATGAGCAGAAATTGTCTATAAAGTGCCTGCTATGCCTTAGACAATGCACCCGCTCAAACCTCCCCCCCCCAAACTCGAAGATGATATCTTCGAAGAATTTAAGTTCATAAAGGTGCTGTATCTTCCACCGAATACCACCTCTATTCTCCAGCCCATAGACCAGCAAGTCATCTCAAACTTCAAGAAGCTTTACATCAAGCACCTATTCAAGCAGTGCTTTAATGTCACGCAAAGCACAAACTTAACTTTGCGTGAATTTTGGAAAAGCCACTTTAACCTCGTGCACTGCTTGAAGATCATAGATCAGGCTTGGGTGGGATTAACTCGACGAACCCTCAATTCTGCCTGGAGGAAGCTGTGGCCTGATGCAGTTTCTCCCAGAGATTTTGAAGGTTTTGACCCCGAACCTGATCCTGTGGTGGGTGCAGCGGAAGATGTAGAGGAAATCGTCTCCCTTGGCAAGTCCATGGGTCTGGAGGTCGACGCAGATGACATCACGGAACTCGTCGCCGAACATCACGACTAACTTACTACAGAGGAGCTCGAGGAACTCCATGCTATGTCTGAGCACATGAGTGATGACGAGGAAGGGATCGAGGAGGTAGAACATGTATTAGGTTCGGGGCAAATAAAAGAGGTGTTAGGAAAATATCAAGACGTGGTTGACTTCGACAAATACCATCCAAAAAAATTGCAGGTTTGTCGTGTAGTTGCGCAGTTCGATGATGTTTGCCTAACTCATTTTCGAAACATTCTGAAAAGCCGTACCAAGCAACTTTCTATCGATAGCTTCTTTAAAAAAACTACGAAGCGAACTCGTGATGAAGAGGAAGGAAGTGGTTCAAAGAAAATGGCAAAGAGTGAGGAGAAAAAAATTCAATCAATTTAAGTGGAGAGAGTAAAAGTGATTAAAATTAATCATCCAAAAGAAAAAAAGAAAATGTTAAAAAAATATGAAATATAAAAATAAAAAAAAAATAAATAAGCTAAGTTAGGTTAAAGTTCTATTAGTGTAAGTTAGAATAAGTTTCGGTAGTGTACGTATATCGTAGTCACCCTCTCTACCTCCTCGCTGCCCGTCTGTCTCTTCTGGACTTCTAAGGTAAAGTGACGCTAAAAACCCGTTTCTTATTTATTATTTCTTTATGATTATTCTTATTTACATGTCTTTTATCTAATTTAGTGTGCATTATTATCATGTGTAATTATGTGCAGTAATTTATTAAGGAGTTATCATAGGTTTTTGGGCTCAACCACGGATTAATCCTATTTCAATGTATTCTTATGGGAAAATTCGTTTCTACAACCGAACATTTTCTACACCCGAAATCGGTTGTGGAACGGATTAAATTCGTATGTAGAGGTACCACTGTACTTGCATACATGCATTCCTAACACAACATATATGCTAAATGTGTATTAGCAATAAAGGTATATATAACAATGATAATCATATATACGTGTAAATAATTATAATGATAATCCATCAACTCTGTGGTGTTGAGTGACAACACCAAGGTAGTGACTTATGTAAACAAGCAAGGCAGTACGTTTTCTTAGCAACTTTGCCATCTAGCAGTGGAGATGCTACGATGGGTAGAAGACAACTCTGTGACCTTATCAGCTCGCTTCATTCCAGGCAACAGGAATGTGCACGCAGACAATCTGAGCAGAGTGATTTGGATAGTGAGCATTGAGTGGTCTTTGAATCATCTAATAGTCAACAAAGTCCTGACCTTGTGGAATTCCCTGACAGTGGACCTGTTTGCAGTGTCGCTGAACAACAAGCCCCGGCTATACTGTTACGCAGTCCCGGATCCTCAGGCTCTCTGGCAAGATTCATTCCAACATCAGTGGGACAACATTGACATCTGCGCTTTTCCCTCGTTTTGCCTGATGAAAAGGGTGCTCAACAAGGTAAGATCCTCCTCCAATCTAGCATTGACCCTCATATCTCTGCTATGACATCATGCGGAATGGTTCCTGGAACCTCCTCTGCTGCCGACAGAAGTCCCGAGAAAACTCCCTCCACGTCACGATCTACAAAGACAACCACACGTAAACATCTACCACAAAGCCATGGAGTTACTTTGGCTTCATGCGCAGAAGTTATCCAGCATAACCTCACGCATAGAGGATTTTCGCAATATGTTGCGAAGATGATGTCTGGATACCTCCATGAATCTTCAGCTGCCGTCTACCAGGGTAAGTGGACTGTCTTCTATGGTTGTTGTCGTGGAATGGGTATCTCTCCCCTCGATGTCTCTTCCAGCAATAGCTGATTTCCTTGTATAATGAGAGGAAAAGAACCTCTCGGTCTTGCCTTTAGATTGAAAGGTGTTAAAGTTTCCTCTTCGTTGGAGTTCTCTCCTCATATGGAGTTTTGAGCTTACCTATCCACAGTCGGAAGTTAGACTTTTTCCATGGAACGTGGTTCGTGTTCTTCAGTCTCTGAAAGTACCCCCTTACGAACCATTATGCCAGGCATTGGATCTTCACCTGAGTCTGGAGACGATTTTACTTCTTACTTTTGCCTCGGCCAAGAGAGTAAGTGATCTTCATGGTCTTTCCTGCGACATCTCCCATTCAAGGGGACAGAGAGAGGTACTGCTCGGCTTCATCCCTAAGTTTATTGCCAAGACTCAAAATCCAAGAGTAATGGATCCTAGATTCGTGCACTTCTGGATCGAGTCTTTCTAATGTAAATGACCTGGATCAACTGCTATTCTGTCCAATGAGGGTCTTGAGGTGCTACCTCAATATAAACTGCAAAAGCTTGCTCTCAAGTGAAGGCACTCTTTGTCACCATGGAGAAGGTCATGAGAAGAATCGTGAAGAACACGATCTCTGCATAGATTCACAGGGAGACCTAGACCTCACACCATTAGGGGCATTTGTACATCCCTAGAATTTAAGAACTACTACCGTGACGCAGGTTCTTGAAGGGGTGTGTGGAAGCGTGAAACAACCTTCACTGCCCACTATCTGTAAGACGTGACCCACAGGAACATAGAGACATTCTCCATTTGTCCTATGGCAGCTGCACAAGTGGTTTAAACACCTCAAGCTTCTTGATAGACCAGTAGAAGATGGTAGATGGCAGAGGTTACCCGGGGTCAAGTCTGGGTAAATAAGAATGACTGGCTCTTTATTTCATCTTCCCTCTCTTGGGGAACAGTACCTACGGTACTATGCAAGCTGGCCTCCTCTGTTTGCAGGTAATAACCATTTCTCTTGTGTAACCTGGTATAGAAATATATACTGGTTGCCGCATCCCCATACCCCCTGGCAAGGTAGGATTGTATAACGTCTATGGTCAGTTTAAAGAATCCTACGACTTCTGAGAATTCTTACTTGGACAATCATATTGCTAGTATCACACAGTCACACGGATTGCTCAGACTACTAAAGCGTGCTATTGTACAAAGTTTTATCGAAGTGTCAGAATTTTCACCTTTATGCATGCATAGCATGGTGGGAAGACCCAGGTCAGAAACCAGCCAATTGGTTAGGACTTCCACCCACCATAGGAGTGAGTCTTCCCGAATAAAGAGCGAAAGGGTGTATTTAGTGATGGAACAAATGACAAATTTAAGGCAATTTGTATTTTTTCTAAAGTTACAAACCTGGAGCTCTTCATACAAATTGTTCCCGCCATCACCTGTCCCCCAGCATGTACTTCCTACAATCGAAACTAGGGTTAGTTATACCTTGCTAAGTCTTATGGTTAGTCATCCAGCTTTGCCGAAAGTATATTCCTTATTGAAGAGCTCAATGTTTGTATTGTTAGGAAAAATGAAAATTATTCTAGATTTGTCTAGCTCCTCTGTTTAGGCAAGTAGTGCATGGATGTGCTGCACATGCCATCTCTCTGGGTCGCTATTAAAGTATCATAATTACCTATAATTTAATATATCTTTCCTCATATGATTTTGGCTCCACCATGGCTCACTTTGCTCGCAAGTAAACTTTTACTGCTCCTCTGTTCTGGCAAGTGATACATTTATAAGCTGCGTACGCCAATTATATGGGTCATTTTTTCAGTGGTACTTGTGACATTCATAGGAGCAACAATAGCTTTATACTGAACGGAGAGCATTTTCAACAAAATTACCAAAATATGTGAAATAACACTAAATTTCAAAATAGGTTGTACTTCCCTTTTGGAGACGACGTCTTGCGACTGTAGTTATGCTGGAAGTGATGGGGAGGGTGGAAAAAATGGCTGTTTGAAGAACAATATCTGGGAACTTGTGAATAAATATTTGGAAGCTCCAGTTAAAAAAAAAATAGCTGTTGACTGACATTGTCATTGGTATCATTGTTGCATTTTCCAGTTATAAATTGCATAGTTGTTGTTGTTGATCGCCATAATGATGTGATGGCTCATTGGTAGAGCCAACTGCATGGGATCTTTCGACACGACAGGCATAAGGTTTAATTCCTTGCCCAGCTAGCCGCAATTATCATAAAATGAATTTTTTCATTGGCTATACAGTTTATTCCCAATGTTGAATTCGATATTAAATCCCATTTATGGTTAGTATTTACGGCTATTAAAATTGTGTTAGTGACAAACGATCATAGCAAATAGCTGTTTGGTTCGAAGGCTTCAAGTTCTGATTCCTAAATTCTAGAGGAATATTTAAGCTACAGTGAATTTTTGAATGAACCTTTATATTTTGATGGTTCATTGATAAGAGTTTACTGCTGGTGTTATTTGGATTGTGAGGCATAGGTTCGAGTCCTTGCTCAGCCAAAAGTATGTATTATTTTTAGAAAATAGTGTTTAGATTAGATATTCCTGGTTGAATTCGATATTTAAACTTATTTTGCTTGATATACACATTTAAATAAAGCTGTATATTCATGTTATTTGCCTTTTAATAATTCATATTTTCAATTTCTAGCGCTTATGATGGTGTCATATCTCGATATGGAATTAATCTGTCCTTGTTTATTTTAAAGGTGTAGATAGTGCTATCGATAACGTCAACATGGCTAATGATAGGCTTTTGGAGTCGGGCTCCAATTTACGATGCTATTTTGCTCTAAATTGTTGCCTTCATTTTCTACCATGACCTTTGTACACAACTCATGCAGATTTACTTCCTTAACTTAATTATATTGGTTCTTACTGTGGTGCTTATCTCTCTCTTACATTGCGATTTTTGAGGTAAGGGGGTATTTGCTATCTTTTCTTCTGTATCTGTTAAGTGAATTTTCTCCTTATTTGGTTTTCTTTGCGTCTACAACATAAGTTCCAGGAACGAGATATATTTCTTACTTTTGTGTCATTTCTCCTAACCTCTTAGACAAGAAAGAGAAGTAACAAGTTAGCTTTTCCAATAAATCAATTTATTTTTTTTATTCTTTGTTTCAACACTGATTATATTAATGCAGGAAACACTTAGTTTGAAGATACAAATACCATCCGTAAAGAATATGGAATATGCGGATCTAATTCTATGCTCCACACTTTTATCTTGCTTTCAATTTACCTTAGAGGAAGTTTAATGGTCCATCTAACTATGCCCACTCTCGTTTAAAAGGTGCCTGAGAGTATATGAATGAGTTTTAAATAATTCTCACCTGTTTAGATTCCAATGTCATTAAAATACCGGATAAAATCCTAACTATTACAAGTTACCTAATCACCTTTTAGAGTTCGTGTCATTCGGACCAATGATAAAATCTTAACGACACCAAACAAGCAAACAAGACCCCAACTACGATAATCAAACACTCAACGATGAGTAAACACACAGAATATAATCCATGACATGATCCGAAATCAATTTTGGAGTACTTTGTTAATCAATCTATTGTTGTGTTGACCCTCATGGAATTGAACAAGCAATATAGGGGGTTGTTGACTGGACCAGATTTTTGTACGCTGATGAATAGTGTCCGAAGAACGTCCCAATTTGTCTGAAATTCCATCTGGCAGCGAAAGGCATCAAGGGTCATTTTATTTGAGGCATGAAGTAGCTCTTGTGCGAGACTCACTGTTCTGTTAGATTTTTAACGGTGTGAGATACAACTGAATTGCGTCTTAATTGCTGAGTTAACGTTTTTATTTTTCAGATCTATTTGCAGATGGGGCAATATTAGCAAAATTCCATGGACGCATTTTCCTGGGACTTGTATTGTTTTGATTGATTTGTTCCATATCGTAGTTATTTTTCGTGTTAAGAATTTATAGCAGTCTATCTATTGATTGCATTAGAATCACTGATTTTTTCTCAAACACACCCGTTACCAAAAATAAGCCAAATTGATGATTGGATATCATCGAGTTGACAAGCTGATAATAAGGAATGATATGCAAGTGGTCAATGAGTGTATCTCAAGTTTTTGACCAAGAGTTTTTTTTTTTTTTTTTTATAGAAAGCTGTAAGGGAGGATTATTTAGGTAAAACCTCCTCCGTGTAATCAATATCATAAAATCCGCTTAATCTTATTACTTCTTGATACCCCAATCTACCTAGAATCGTCCACCAATTCTTCCGTTTCTTCCTGGAATTTCAATTAATATTAATTACCTCAGTTCAATGAAAGGCCATTCACGTTTTTTTTTTTTTTTTTTTTTTTTTTTTTTTTTTTTTTTTTTTTTTGCTTAAGCAGCTAATGTAAACAAGAACAGAAAACCGGAAATAAATATAATTCCTCGACTTCCCACATTCTTCTTTTCCTGTTTGGAGCCCTTGGTCTTATAGCATCCTCCATTTCCAAACAGGGTTGTAGCTTCGCTAGTAATGATAATACAAATAACAATGAAAATAAAAAGTAACTCAAAATCCTACTTTTCCTCCAAAGCTTGCAAGTTTCTGTAATGCTTTCAGTTTTCTTTTAATTTTATTCACCCGAGTAATGCTCTTATAATATGTCTGTTCTCTAATGCACTATGTGCCCATGAATGAATTCAGTGTATTTTAAGTTTGAAGTTGTTATTATAAAAACTCATTAGATGGAAAGCCCCTGGATACGATGGAATAACAGATAATATTGGCCGAAAATGAAATAACTCCCAGAATACTTACAAGATTATTTTATAGAATGTGGTATGATGAGCGAAAACCTGATGAATGGAAGATAGGAGTGTTGGTGAAAATGGCAAAAAAAAAAAAAAACCTGATTGATTGCAATAATTACAGAGGCTTAACACTTAACGTCAGTTATGAACCGGGATTGTTAGGTTGCAGAGACCAAAGGAACTAAGGAGTTTGAGCTATCACCAGTCAGGGACGTTACCACACAGGCCACCAAAACTATTAAGTTAGTTTTGCAATGCTCCAAAATAGGTTACAACGATTGCAGGTGATGGTGAGACTTTCATAACTTAGATAATGTATTTTTTAATTTTTTTGAGTTCGTAATGTATTCCCTTTAATAAGACAAAACACATGCTCTAGAATAATATTGACAGGATTTTTTTTTATCATGGTTTTATTGGGAATTTCAAAATTGTAAACGTTCTCATACCACAGAATACGTTTTTTAAGTCTCGGAGACCAGTCAGAATGCGAAAAATTACTTTACAAGTTATCCATCAAATCTTCGTACCATGCGTTTTCTATGGCAGTTAAATATGCTCCATAGAAAGTCAATTCGTATAAGGGGCACAAGGTCTATTATTATTATTGCCTGCTAAGCTACAATCCTAGTTGGAAAAGCAGGATGCTATAAGCCCAAGAGCTCTAACAGGGAAAATAGCACTGTGAGGGAAGGAAATAAGGAAACTACAAGAGAAATAATTAACAATTAAAATAAGATATTTTAAGAACAGAGGCCTAACAACATTAAAATAAATCTTTCATAAATAAACTATTAAAACTGTGACGGAATAGTGTACTCGAGTGTACCCTCAAGCAAGGGAACTCCACCCCGAGGCAGAGGCTGTGGCACAATCCAAGACCAGAGAACAATGGTTTGATTTTTGAGTGTCCTAGAAGAGCTGCTTACCATAGCTAAAAGTCTCTTCATGCCTATGAATAACAGACCGGGGGGGGGGGGATATTTTTTGTAGACAGATGCCGTGAAAGTTTTTATCTTGTCTTTTGCCTAGTACATGTCATTGTATATTTCTCCTGTATTATAAAGATTAAGTTTTTTTATATATATATATATATATATATATATTTATATATATATATATATATATATATATATATATATATATATATATATATATATATATATATATACATACACACACACACACATATATATATATATATATATACATAAATATATATGTGTGTCTCTATATCTATCTGTCTTTCTCTCTATATCTATATATATATATATATATATATATATATATATATATATATATATATATATATATATATATATAATTTTCCTGGCACTGAGCGTGTGACTACTCGGTGTCTCTCCGTCCCTCGAGTAGGCTACGTGGGGGGAATAGTCATAGCCTGGTGAGAGAGGGTACCCCGGAAAGGACAATCTCTCATAAATTGTCGAAAAGCCGTGTTTTAGATAGGAAAGGGGGAAGGGTAGAATCTGTCTCCATATTTATGTAAATAATAAGTCATTTTTGACGGGTCACGCATACTATTATGTATATACTGTATATATATATATATATATATATATATATATATAATCTAATTACACACACTATATGGAGGAACATAGAGAGTAGAGGTCCCCCTTTTTTTTTTTTTTTTTTTTTTTTTTTTTTTTTTTTTTTTTCTTGTTGATGTCGGCTACCCCCCAAAATTGGGGGAAGTGCCTTTGGTATATGGATGGACATATATATATATATATATGTATATATATATATATATATATAATCTAATTACATATATAGTTATTTTGCGAGACTCAATCTTTAAATATACTTTCACTTCACATATAGTCGGAAATTCAACTTTGAAAAATAGGAATTTCAGGAATGCGCTCAAAGTAAGTTGTCACTGTTCTTTAAAGGTTCACCAGCTGAGAGAGAGAGAGAGAGAGAGAGAGAGAGAGAGAGAGAGAGAGAGAGAGAGAGAGAGAGAGAGAGAGTAGCAGATGCTTATGTTCACATTTTGATTATTTATGAAGGTCCCCTGGTGTCCACGAGTTTTCCCATTTCGGGTATTTGTTCCTTCAATTCTTTTTCGTCACAGTGCAAATAAAATCGCGTTTTTTTCCCGAATGCACCGAAAGGAAAAATTGCCGTACTTTTTGCAAATTCAGGAACCAATGCCTGTACTATTTTACGACTGGTGAAATTTAGCATCACAGCTATGTGGCTATTTCTCTCCTTCTGTAATAGCAATGTAGTTTACCCTTTTTTTTTTTTTTTTTTTTTTTTTTTTTTTTTTTTTTTTTTTTTTTTGCGAATGAATTTGTATTTTCATTGTAATGCTGGAAGCTTCTCATGCATGGTTTGAAATTCATATTTATTAGAATATATTTTTAAATGCTGGCATTTTTCTGTGTAGCTTATGAAACTCATAGATGTGAATATACTGTATGTGTATTTTGTATTTATATTTTTGTAGGCCTATACAGTCTTTATGTAATTTTGTATATTCAAGAATATACGTGCATTTTGAAGTAATTTGTTGAACATTGCATGTATAACATCGGTAAATACCAGTTCCATTTTTTGGACCATCATATATCAAGAAACTAATATGAAGAAATCTGAGACTAAATAGAAAAAGAAACTTAGTGTTGATTTTTTTATAGGCATTAGCATTAATTATAAATCGTTCATTTGGGAAAGCCATTTGCGTTGGTTGGCATTTTATCAAAGCTAATTGCTTCATTAATATCAAATATCTATTGAAGCAAATAAATAACTTGGGTGCACAAAAATTTGTAGAAATTTTGTTGACATAACTTTGTTTGGACAAACTAAGCAAAGAGTTGTGGTGGCCGATGTGGTAACGTCCCAGACTGCTGAACGTCAGACAGGGGTTAGTCCCTCTCAAACTCTTTAGTTCCTTTGGTCGCCGCAATCTCACCATCCTTATGAGCTAAAGTTGCGGGGTTTGGGGGAGCCTATATGTATTTTTTGAGTCATCAGCAGCCATTGCCTGGACCTCGTTGT
>NC_090766.1:49698382-49710882 GCF_036898095.1 Palaemon carinicauda | reverse complement strand
CAAAGCTCGTTCACAAGTTATTTTTAAACTTGTTCGATTTACTAGAAATAAAAAAAAAGTTTAAAGATGTGTGACCTACCCTTTTTTGTAGGATTTATTCAGGAATAATAACTATTTTGGATTTCTAATTTCTTATTAGACAGAAGACACTACGATATTTTAATTGTTTTATATTTTGACACTTTTACAAAAAAAAAAATGAGAATGTGTAGCATTTGCTCCAAACCTTAAATGGAGAGAGTACACTTGAAGCCAGGTGTTTGAACTGCAATATGAATAATAAATCTACTCAGGAGCTATTATTGGAAATTTATTTAAAGCCTTATTTTATCATTGCTTCCAATATACCATCTCATCCACCAGAACCAATTCCTTCATATCATTAATGTAGTGAGAGTTTCTCGAACGTGTCCATGCAATAGAGCAGCAACTGCTCCTAACATTTCGGAGCAAATATTATTGCGTAAAATGTGCTTAGCGTTATTGCATAAAATATATGATGGACGAGGAGAAACTATATAGCATTGCAGAATTGCAAGACCAACAAATTTTGTGTATGACCGAAAGTTTTTTTTTTTCTTTTAGCCATTATATTTGAAGATTTAATTTTCATTGCATTTATAGATTTAATTTATGACGTGACCATAAGCTAATTCTTAGATGACACAAACGGATAAGTTTTTAGTACAATCTAAGCAGATGATAAATTTGAAATTGAAACAAAGCCGCTGTTTAGTTCAGAGAAAGATGATTGCAGTGTGGACACCATTATATAATTGTTAAAGATAAACTAGTGTTCGCGACCCGTCAACAATGACGGCTAAATATTTAGATATACACGCACTCCCTCAGACTATTATTGTTGTTATTACAAACTAAGCTATAACCCTTGTTGGATAGCAATATTCTATAATCCCAAGGGCTCCAACAAGGAAAAATAGCCCAGTGAGGAAAGGAAAGAAGGAAATAGATAAACTACAAAGGAAGTAATAAACAATCAAAAAATATTTTAAGAACAGTAACATTACCAAGAGGAAAGTAGCCACCAAACAACTACAGTGCTGTAGTTAACTCCTTGAGTGAAGAAGAATTGATTGGTAATCTCAGTGTTTTAAGGCATATGAGGACAGATCTGAATGTGAAAAGAATAGACCAGAATATTCGGTGTATGTGTAAGCAAAAGGAAAATGGAGCCGTAACCATAGGGAGGGATCCAACGTAGTACCGTGGGGGCCAGCCAAAGGACCCAATAACACAATATAAGCAGTATTATCTCAACGGGTGGCTGGTGCCCTGTCCAATCCTTCCTACCCTTCCCCACCCCTCACATCTCGCTTTCCTTGATGTTAATGAAAACAACACAAATAAGTTCCGTCAGAAGTTATGTACTTCACAGATTTCAGTAGCCCATGTCTTTCTCTCACTTAACAACACACATACAGCTGTTTCCAGTTCATTGCAAGACAAAAGTCCTTAGACTTGTCTTTATTCATATCTGGGGTTTGGCCAATTTTCATGTTGATTGGTGATGGTGGGAGACTTTCGTCCGAATGCTCACAGCAAACCAACTCAGTATGGGTGTCCCTGACTAGTACAGTTTTGCTGATTATGTCTATGCACAAACTCTTTCATCACGTTAATGTATCTCCACACATACACATATAACCAGCCCGTCCGTGTTTGACCCCTGAGGAGGTCACAGTAACTCAAAGCTTCTACTGACCTAAGCTATGAAGAGAGTAATCATCAGATCATTAGTTGACTGATATGGTAGAAATCAGAGAGAGCGAGAGCGAGAGCGAGAGAGAGAGAGAGAGAGAGAGAGAGAGAGAGAGAGAGAGAGAGAGAGAGAGAGAGAGAGAGAGAGAGAGCGAATCGGCAGATCTGTGTATTATCCGTCACCTGGACTCATTAAGGTCAAGATCTATATATACTTTCTTTAGGCTTTAAGATGGGTACCGAGTGTCCCGACCGTTATATACTTTAATTAGGAAAATGGGGTAATTTATCCCGACTGGTGCAAAACCTATTTCAGGTCGTCTTACCAATTATTCCAATAAGTAGTAGTCTTGGTATTCGGACGTTCGTAGGTAAGTGGCGACAAGGTTCTAATATTTACTTGTTTACTTGTTTTGGGTTTAAATCCAACCCTCCACTGAAGTCGAGTGAACTACTTCTTGGTCGGGTCCATATCAATCATCTAACGAAACATTTTCTTATAACTTTTACAATTCTTTGATTGTAGCATCTTCCAAATCATATTTTGTGAAAAGTAATGTCTTTAGTTTCTTAAATTCAATTGCTCCATTTAGGTCCTTCATTTCATTGCCTCCTGGGTATAAGGATTTTACAATAGCAGACCAGAAGAGTTAAGCCAGACTGACACTTGTACGAATCTGTGGCACGCATGGGCACGACTCGTCGCGCCAATGCGCAGAATAGTCGTAAACTGGCGTGAAGTGTAACACTTGCACGATTCTCTGGCACGCATTGGCATGACTCGAGTCGTGCCAGTGCACAAACTAGTCGTAAACTGGCGTGAAGTGTGCGTAAACCCGTCGTGACTGCGTGCCATGTCGGGACAAGAATTTTGAAGTGTTTAAAATTTTGGTCACGACAAAAGTTCAGTGTCCACATTGACACGAACTGGCACAACTAGTTCACGAATTCTTTGCGCATAGTTTACGCATAGCTCACAACCCGGTCGCGAAATTTTGTCGTAACCAAAATTTTTTTACATTTCTCGTCCCGACATGGCACGCAGTCTTGACGGGTTTACTCACACTTCACGCCAGTTTACAATTAGTTTGCGCACTGTCACGACTCGAGTCGTGCCAATGCGTGCCACAGAATCGTGCAAGTGTCAGCCTAGCTTTACAGCTACATGTTCCTTTGAAGTTGCTTTTGAAACTCATGTTCACTCATCATCCTTCACAGTTTTAACATTTTTTTTTTTAATCCACTTTAATGCACTGAGTAAATTTTAAGATTAATCCCTTCCCCCACCCTACCACATACACTGTCACACGGCCCCCAACGACAAGCAGGAGCCACAGTTCCATCCACATAATGTTACCCAACTCTGAAAACTTCACAAGTGCATTAAAGGATTTTCTCAAGTTTTCCTTTATGCTTTTGAGCGGACGTAAAAAGTTTAGCGATAAGGCGATTGTTCATTAGCAACATAAATGTGTCTTTTTAGTCGTAAATGTATTTTTCAGTAACGTCAGATCGTAGCTTAAAACGTGATGTAACCTTGAGATAATAGCTAACTGGAATTTTATTTTAAAAAGAAAATCTACGAAATTTATTAGTTTATTTTGGAGTTTTTAGTTTAGCCTACCGTGGTATTTGTATTGTCAAATTGTTGGTTGAACTTTGCATCAGTCGCGAGTTTTTTCATACATAACGCTTGGTTACTTATATATATATATATATATATATATATATATATATATATATATATATATGTATGTATGTATGTATGTATGTATGTATGTATGTATGTATGTATGTATGTATGTATGTATGTATATATATATATATATATATAATATATATATATATATATATATATATATATATATATATATATATGTATGTATGTATGTATGTATGTATGTATGTATGTATGTATGTATGTATGTATGTATATATATGTATATATATATATGTATATATATATATATATATATATGTATATATATATATATATATATATATATATATATATATATATATGTATATATATATATATATATATATATGTATGTATATATATATATATATATATATGTATATATATATATATATATATATATATATATATATATATATATATATATATATATATATGTATATATATATATATATATATATATATATATATATATGTATATATATATATATATATATATATATATATATCTATATATGTAAATATATATATATGTAAAAGATTTTATTTTTTATTTTAATTTACTAAGAGTAAAATCTGCATTAAATGGAATTCTATTTTACCAAGATCAAATAAGAGATTTCTCAATGTCCGTAAATAAGATATTTGAAAAAAAATTACCCTGTAAACGATGCTCGTTACCATGAAATAAAAAGTTAGCGATCTAAATACCTTCTTCAGATTCTGGATTTCACTCGGGGAACTCCTTTAAACGAAGCAGAGAGTTTAAACTGAATTTTATGTAAAAGATTAAAGGAAAAGTCCTGTAAATTGGATCGGAGACTTTTCTCCTCCCGAAGAGGAAAATTTCTTAACAAGCTTAAATTTTTTTTTCCCTGGGCGCGAATGCATTTTCTGAGTATTTTCAGAACAATTAGAAGAATAGCTGTCATTGTTAAGAATTTATATGATCCCTCTCTTTATTTCACTTTTTTTAAAGTGTTCTAAATGCAGCAATTTTTTTTTAAGCAGACACATTCGAAGAATAGTTTTTTGTGTTCATCACTTGAATGTTTTCTTAATCGTATTATAAACTACCGGGTATTGTGCAGAATACTGGACAAGGGAGAACGACCTTACGCATATGTGAAATTACACACACTTGTCTTGTGTACTCTCCGAGGGCTTAAAGCATTGCACAATGTTGTAAGACGAGAAACAATATGGACAATTTAGTATTAACTTTGCATAAGCCGTATTTTTCTAAGCTTAAGAAATATGTTTCTTCTATTTCGAGAGATACGGATCTTATTATTCATAAATTTTTCCTTTATGCTATTTACTCCTGTGGAAGTAAGTCTTTACATATATATTAATGCAGGTAATTTATCATTATTATTATTATTATTATTATTATTATTATTATGATTATTATATACCCTTTTAATGTAGTATATTCCCATTATTCAGTTATAAAGTTCATATCTAGTTAGGCTATGCTACTGATTTGTAGCTTTTGTTTAAGTTTAATTTGATCAGCTTGCAATTTCAATATTTTTTTTATCTGGTTTTGGTAGGTTTGAAACGTGGTTCAAGTAATGTATGATGAAGAATGCTAGCTGCTCTGAGGAAGAGCCCGTGACAAAATAATGTTGGTTCTCTCTCTCTCTCTCTCTCTCTCTCTCTCTCTCTCTCTCTCTCTCTCTCTCTCTCTCTCTCTCTCTCTCTCTCTCTCTCTTTCATGTATACACATATATATATTTATGTATATTATATATATATGTATTATATATATACACATATATATTTATGTATATTATATATATATGTATTATATATATACACGTATATTATATATACATATATATACGTACATGTATATATATATATATATATATATATATATATATATATATATATATATATATATATATATATATATACATACATATATACATATATATGTATGTATATATATATATATATATATATATATATATATATATATATATATATATATATATATAGGCCTATATATATTACATTATATATATGTATATGTATATGTATGTATGTGTTTTTTCTTTTTTACTTTAATCATTCTAGACATTCCAACTTTCTTTTAAATAAAAAGGCAATCAATGTAGTTATTCTAAATATTTTTCCAATAAAAAAAATCTGTCGAGTTAAAAACTTCCTAAGATTACCTATTATCAAGATCTTAACTGTACCCTTTGCCCTGTACCTTGAACTGGTCCAGAAAACTTCTGGAGAGCATTAAAGAATTTTTTTCATAAACTTTCCCTCACCACTTGCGGAGGAACGCAAAGAGTTAAATGAGGTGGCGATAATTTATTAGCGATGTGGATATGTTATTCAATGGCAGGTTAAAGTTTAATTGAAGACATGTTTGTAGCTTTTTAGATATTGGTTCATTCCTCTTATTTACCAGCAAAAATGAACTGTAACGTGTCTGTTTTGAGCTACAATTTATTATTATTATTATTATTATTATTATTATTTTTACTAGCTACACTATAACCCTAGTTAGAAAAGCAGAATGGTAAAGCACAAGGCCTCCTATAGGGACAAAATACCCCAGTGAGGAGAGGAAATAAGGAAATAAATAAAATTACAAGAGGAGTAATGAAAAATTAAAATTAAATATTTTAAGAACAGTAACTAAATTAAAATAGATATTTCATACATAAGCTACAAAAAGAGACAGTCAACCTGTTCAACATAAAAACATTCGCTGCAAGTTTGAACTTTGAAGTTCCACCCATTAAACTACAGGTTATGTACAGTTGGCTTCATTAATTCCGTTACATTTCACGGGAAGCTAAGGAGACTCAGTGTATCGGAATGAATGAAGGCAACTGTATAATATTATGTTTCAGATGAGTCTTTCTCATAAAATATTGGGAAACTTGGTTTCAATACAATATTAAGTTCACTGTTTATATTAATGAATTATGATATTTTTGATGAAGGAAACCCTTATGCAAGATTTTTTATCCAAGTTCTTCGAAAACGGCATATTTAAAAATCAATATAAGTAAATCATGATTTGTTATAATTGTTCAAGAGAATATAAATTTCTCTCTTAAGATAATGTAGTGTTTGAGTAGTATACCATTTACGTGCAATAAAATAATCCCGTTTTACGTTGATAAATAAACTATTATTCTCAAAATGAGAGATTTCCCACATAGAAACTAGTAATTTATAGCTTGTCACATCACTTTTCGTTCCCATCACTTTTCGTTCCCATCACTTTTTCCCATCACTATTTGTTCCCATCACTTTTTGTTCCCATTATTTTTCGTTTCCATCACTTCGTTCCCATCATTTTTCGTTCCCATCACTTTTTGTTCCCATCACTTTTCGTTCCCATCATTATTCTTTCCCATCATTTTTCGTTCCCATCACTTTTTGTTCCCATCACTTTTTGTTCCCATCACTTTTTGTTCCCATCATTTTTCGTTCCCATCACTTTTTGTTCCCATAATTTTTCGTTCCCATCACTTTCATTTCCCATAATACTGGTACAAAGCGTTCGATAAATATACTAGTTATCTGAATACCCCCATACTAATATATACGAAACTGGCGATCTAAACACATTTCTCGGGTTTTGAATTGAACTCTGGGAAACTCTTTAAAACGTCGAGAGAGTTTAAGCTGAATTTTATGTAAAAGTTTAAAGGAAATGCCCTGTAAATTGGATCGGGGCTTTTTACACTTCGATAAGAATCCTTAACAAGCTTAAACTTTTTCTTTCTTAGAGACCCAACTGCATTTTCCGAGTATTATTTTCCGAGTATGTTCAGAACAAAGTTAGAGTGAGTGCGATGTATGTATTCTACATTTCTCTAATATGTAAGTAGTCAATGTGTACATCGTCTCAATGCATTGAATATTCTAATTACGCTCCCAGAGAATAAACTTTTAACTCTCTCTCTCTCTCTCTCTCTCTCTCTCTCTCTCTCTCTCTCTCTCTCTCTCTCTCTCTCTTTTTTTTTTTGCAGTATAATTGCTTTTCAATACTTCGTAGAAGCTGTAAGGGACCAAGTCTGTTTTAGCAGAACGTTTTTTTTTTCTCTCGTCTTGATGAAATGTCTTTCGAGCATTTTCTTTTAAAGAAACTTAATTTTTAATCATATTGTCCTTTCCAAAGCAAGTGAAATTCTTGTATTTATGCTCTCATTTTCATAGTCTATATCTATTGTTCATTAGATGTTCTGCTATTTCAGTTGTTTTCCTTCTCTCTCCTCAACTCTTGCCTCATATCCCTAGAGTGCGTATAACCTCTTTACTTTTCAAGGGCTGTTTTTTTTATGCCCTCATTTTCATAGTCTATCTATTGTTCATTAGATGTTCTGCTATTTCATTTGTTTTCCTTCTCTCTCCTCAACTCTTGCCTCATATCCCTAGAGTGCGTATAACCTCTTTACTTATCAACGGCTGTTTTTTTTCTGGTTCTGTCCCACATGGAAAAGCCCTCTGCCCTGCAGGGCCTACAACATTTGTTTGTCGTATACATGCTCAAGTATTTAGATCATCATATGGCGTAATCCGTGTTAGTTGTCAAATTCACGGCATCAACTTTTCATGAATAAAAAAAAAAAAAATCTTCAATTCTTGAAAGACTTTACATCATCATTCCTTCAGAAGTATAGTGAGAGCTTGTTATACAGTATTACGGTCGCAAATTGAACAGTTTTAGTCTAGAATATAGAACTTACAGAAGAGATGCATCTTGGCACCAATAACTTGAAACCATCTGTAACGATTCTCGTGTCACGATTTGTTGGCTGCACGGTGTGTAGCAAATCTCTCTTAAATATTCTGGACGTCCAGGTCTGATAAATTGAGAAGCCATTGTACATTTCTTAAAATTTATTCTAACTTTAATAGGCAGCTAGTGAATTTCAATCTGTATAGGGATAATCCTTTTTCTGGGTTGGACACCTTTTATCAATGTTGCTCCTCTGCTTATGTTATGTAATTACCTAAGGTTATTTATATTTGGTAGTTACAGTGATCAGTTCTGGTAATAAGTTTATCGTTATGAGGGAACATTCATCGGGATATTTCTATACAAATGCAAAGTTTGTAAGGTGATACAACATTACTTAAGTCATGGAACCAAGATCTCATTAATATTCATTTGGATGTCATCAAGGTTTCTTTAATTGTATTTCTTATCACCATAAGCTCTTGTTTTATTTTCAGTTAGGTTTAGTTGATTAATTTCCATCCATTCCCTAACACTTGTATGAACGTGGGTTAAATTCTCAGCCGTATTGTCAAATTCATTCATGGATTTTTTTTTTTTTTTTTTTGAACGTCACTCCTTGTCTCTAATATTTATTATAGACCGGTAGTGTAGATAAAAATTAGGATTGTGCCTATTACACTTCCCTGGGATACCTTTCCTTAATGGTTCATATGATGAATAGGAATTTCCCTTCGTTCAAAATAACTTAACTATCAATCGAGTAATTAGTATTTTAGTTACTCAAAAGTTTCATCTTCAATACAGTGGATCGTAAATCATAGAGTAGTAATTCATGAACAATTGCGTCAAAAGCAGCACCAAGACCAAGTTAAATAAAGGTGTCACATTTGTTTTTTTTTTTTTTTCATTTTTCCACAGCAGATTATTTACAACACAGCAACACAGCTCCTCCCCAACTTCACCCCTCTCGAAATATGAGAGAAAAATGTGTATTGAAGGTTATTTATGCCATATTAGCCTTGTTAAAATCATTTATTCATGTGTCATAACACTAATATGTCAAAAATAATTCATTTATCAACTCTCCGATTTGCATTGTTTTATTTTTCAACAAATTGAATATTTCCATAGCCACATTTTATGGCGTTGTTAATATTCATGATTCGTATTCTCAGCTAGTCTCATTAATTTCATATCTATATTTGCAATTTATCGAATAAGCTATATGATTATTCTTTTTTTTTATAACAGTAAAATATATATATATTTTACTTTTATCTTGGGATTTCCGGTACATTGTCCAAAATTTCATCAGTTTTGAATTTTTTCTTTTTCAAAATATCCATATCTTTCACTGTGGAAATAGTTGATCACGTGTTACCTATTACGTATGCTCTACGTGCGCCAACGTAACATAACTTTTTTTCTGCACTATCATTAATAGCCTTTCGAATATCAGGATCACATTTCAGCATGACGTAGGTAGTCCCACCGACGCATGTTTCTTGAATAACAAACCTTTCTTCCCTACATTCTGAATTGGATCCGAAACATTATTCGTACGAATTAAAGCATTCACTACATAGTCATCACTGAGTATATTGCTTATCATTATTTTATTTTAGTTTTACTATTTTTCTCGTTTGAGTATCGGCAACCATGCTTTGTATCTTATTTACTGCCTCGTCTCTAATGCAGTCACCAATGAAATTTTAAACAATTCCATTTGAAGTAGATCTCGTATTGAGAAATGTTATATCTTAGTGTTTAGCGTTTTCCAACCTGATTTTTTTTTTCTCTTATTCTAGCTGAAGCCTAAGTTGATCTTATTATCAGTAGATTATTTTCTTAACTTTATCAGCATAGGCTATTCTCTTATTATTTGGAGCTGTCAATGTTCGAAGTGTTACCTTAATAAATTCAAAACTCTTTGAATTATCAACCTTTTCGGCGATATTTACTTTTTGGGTCAGTGGCCAGGGTGTAGAATTCCCCGATTCGACAGCGACTCTGCCGATCTGGCTTTCTAATTCCGCAATTCTCGCTTCATGTTTACCTATGACTCGACTTCGTTGCTGAAGCTCTATTCCCAGTTCTCGGATTTTCATCTCCATATTTTCTTGCTCTTTCTTTGCTATTTTCATATCGCTTATTCAGTCATTACAGACCCATAGTATATTTCTATATTTCAATATTCGCGTTTCTATCTGTATATATAGAGGCAAATTTTGTGATGAAAAGAAATCTCGTGAAAATTGCATCCTATCCATTATTCGTCCTTTTGACCTTTCATTTTCACTTATATTACTCCTTATGAACACTAATATGTCGCTGCGAAAGTAACATGAAATATTCACAGAGAGAGAGAGAGAGAGAGAGAGAGAGAGAGAGAGAGAGAGAGAGAGAGAGAGAGAGAGAGAGAGAGAGCACTGCTGACGTCACACTTACCGATCCACATTTAAAGGATGCCGTTCAAGTAAATGGGCCATCTACTGCTGAGCCTTATTGTAGAATTAAGACATTTTTTTTCCAATTCCACTCCCTTCGTAGCTAACAACTATAGATAAGAAAATATCGGAAAGAAATGTATTCGTCTGTATCGGAGGCAGTTTAAAATGGTTTATGTAAACTTCATTAACGAAACAAATACAGGCAATGATAGGCTTAAAAAGTCTATAAATATCCCCTTCCAATAAACCCTAATAGATTCAAGTAAGCCTTGTCTCTTATTCATTATCATGAAAACTTCCGAAGGAGCATTGAAGAAGTTTTAAGAGTTTTCCTTTATGCCGGTAGAAATTTGGATGAGGCCAATAGTTCATAAGCAGCATGAATATGTATATCGGTGGCAGGTGTATATTCAACGCATGCAAATTACATCTTGAAAAGGAGCGTTTATGATTGTGGTACATTTTTGCTTGCAGTGCAAATTGTCGTTAAATGAACGGTAAGTTAGTTCTGTAGTGTGTGGTTGTCCCTACGATTTTTGTGGATTCATCACACGATTTATTTTTACCATTAAGATTTTTTATTATCTTGAAAGGATGAACATTCTCTCTCTCTCTCTCTCTCTCTCTCTCTCTCTCTCTCTCTCTCTCTCTCTCTCTCTCTCTCTCTCTCTCTCTCAAAGGATAAAGATCAAATTTTCTTTTTAAGATAAACATTTCCTTGGAAGCAGCAGTTTTATTCTCCAATGTGAAAATTGTAAAGTAAACATACAAATTCAAGTATCTAAATTGCATCTTCTGATTCTGTATCTCTTATCACGAAAGGCTCGGAAACGACTTCAAGGTTTAAAGGAAAATTTATGTAAAAGAAAACCCTTAACAAACTTAGCCTTTTTCCTCCCTTCGAGCTTACAGCCTTTTCTGGGCAGTTGCAAAACGAAGTTAAAGGATTTTTATCAGCAACGTTCGCATCAGTTTTGGTCGTTCTGAGCTGGGTGGTAATTCTGTAAACAATGTATACTGCAATAATATAATAAAATGGCAACCAGTTTAAAGCTTTGAAGGCCGTTCATGAATGGCAGAGGCAAGGGACAGTGACATTGCCCTATCGAGCAGGGCAATGCCCTAGAGACTAACCATATGATCAGCGCCCAAGCCCTCTCTCCACCCAAGCTATGACCAAGGAGGTCCAGGCAATGGCTGCTGATGGCTCTGCAGATAAACTTATAAGCTCCCCCCCCCCATCATTAGCTCATAAGGATGATGAGGTTGCAGCAACCAAAGAAACCAACGAAATTGAGCGGAACTCTAATCCCAGTCTGGCGTTCACCAGTCAGAAACGTTACTACATCGGCCACACATCGCATGTTGTATACGTTAAGAAATTATT
Source organism: Palaemon carinicauda (assembly GCF_036898095.1). Classification (NCBI taxonomy): domain Eukaryota; kingdom Metazoa; phylum Arthropoda; class Malacostraca; order Decapoda; family Palaemonidae; genus Palaemon; species Palaemon carinicauda. The sequence goes on along the minus strand of NC_090766.1, from coordinate 49,698,904 downwards.
TGCTTCTGGTGATACATCAACTCTCCCATAGAACGTAAGAAGCAATAATGTCCCTGAGAAGTATTTGCAACAATTTTTTTCTATTGTTTATGTAGAAAACTCGGTGGACATTTCTTTCAATCAACCACCTTCGTGTGATAGATGAAAACATTTCTTGTAAATCTTTGGTTAAGCTATAATAAGCTCCCATGAAACATTCGAACGATTGAAGATATTAAGGCTTTAAAGAGGAAACTGGAGACTTTCTTATTTCAACAGTCATACAACAGTGACGATTTAACAGTAAATGAACAATACGCGATATGAAACGTTAAATACTTTAAACGAACAAGGTAAAACGACAGTGGAGGTCCTGTAGAGAGTGGGGTTCCCCTGCTGTATGGGACCGGAAAAGCAGCCATCAAAGTAAAGTAAAGTAAACCAGAACAAGCTATTTGTTCAAGCTAGCCTTCTCCTTTCACCATGTTTTAAAGGATTTTAGCTATAATGCGGTACAGTTGGTTATTATGAAAACACAGTTTA
>NC_090766.1:49690882-49693382 GCF_036898095.1 Palaemon carinicauda | reverse complement strand
CTCTCTCTCTCTCTCTCTCTCTCTCTCTCTCTCTCTCTCTCTCTCTGTATATATATATATATATATATATATATATATATATATATATATATATATATATATATATATATATATACATATATATACATATATATACATATAATATATAGTATATTATATATAATATATTATATATTATAAAAAGTTTAACTGACTCGGGTGACAACAGACAAAAATATCCAGATTTCGAATGGCGTTCAAAGAGGAATTACTTGCACAGAAAACATCCACTGATAGAGAAAAGGTATTGAAGTCGCCATTTATTTAGGGCAAATGTTAACCTAAATATGGTCTAAATATATCTTTGTGAAAAAACAATTATCAGATATTTTTGAGGACTAAATTCCAAATGTTACATTAGATTTTAAGGTATTTATTAAACGGGTGTCGGTGCAGCAGAAAATGTAATTTCCGTCTGGGTCAGAGATGAATATTTACTCCACTTACTTTAAGGGCTGTTTGCCTGTTCCTATCACACATGAAATCCTTACGCACTATAGGCTACAGGACCTACAGAATCTGTTTGTTGTATATAGTCCTAGGTAATTAGGGTATCGTACTGCGTATATTTTTTTAGCATTGGTTAATCAATTTTTCCTTAACTTTTTATTAAAGAATCAATATTTTAAAAATGAAATCAGGCTCTTTCAAAATACTTTTAACTACGTTATGAAGAGTTACATTACGTGGATTTAATAATTTTCAAGTATTAAGTAATTTAACAAATATCTTAAGTTATCTGTGAACTTTTCATTTGAGCATGGAAGTGGGCAATATCTTTATATTCGGATTTATGTCTTAATCTGATAATATTTTGTAACAAAGGATAATTAATCTATTTCCAGCGAAAATACATTAATTTCAAAAATATGAATTATTATCTATCCCATTCTATCAAATCCTGTTAGACCTCCGACATACAGCCCCAGATTGGCTAACAAAACCGACGAGAGGCCAGATTTTATCGCCATAGTTCTTTTAACAGAGCTTCTCTGTATTATCTCTATATCAAACAATCTGAAATTCCGTTGGTTTTCCCAGAAATGTATACAGAGCAAGGACTTGACTTAGTACACATATGCAGAGAGTCGGTGCCGTTCCGCTTAGCTTGGAGCATTCTGGAAGGCTTTACTTCACCGTCTTGGTACAGAGCATTGAGTGTCACCACTTGCTAGCAACTCCCTTAAGACGATGCTGAGTAAGCGGATTTCCTTTCAGCATTGCCTTGACTTCTTGTAATACAAAGCTGCTTCACCAAACTGTATAAATTGCATTTATCATCATTATTTATGCTAATTATGTTACTTGAAACTAATAAAGATCTCCGAGCGCTTGCTAGTCGTTAAATGGCTGTCTCCACTTTATTAGATGTTAGGCCATTCGTGTAAGCCGCTTACGTTCAAGGAACTTTATTTTCGTAGTCGAATTCACGTTTCTAATGAACGTCTCAGAGAGGCCTTTCAAGGATGTGGTGGATATTGCATCTTTTGACAACTCAAAGGGAATTAGGTTTTTAAGATTAAGAGCTAGTTAACTCATCTTCAGAGGATCAAAACCTAAATCCCTATGTTTAGGGTTAAAAAGTAAATTAGATATAACGTTGTGAAACTCGATTCAATTAAATTAATTCTATTAATGATGCAACAATTAAGGTGGAAAATATAAATATTTAAGCATGTAAACAGTTAGTATTTTTTTTCCTTAATGCAGAATTATTGAATAATTACCTCCGCCTATGAAGTTGGGAGGGGGTTATGTTTTCACCCTCTGTTTGTGTGTTTGTGAACAGCTTCCTGGCCACAATTTTAATCGTAGAGTAATGAAACTTGCAGGGAGTAACTTTTGTAAAAAGCTGGATATTATTAAATTTTGGAAGGTCAAGGTTAAGGTCTCGGTCAAGCCAAATGTCCAATTCACGTAATCGGCCTTAAGTTTGGACATTGTTGTCATAGATACTTCAAACTTGGTTCATATTTGAGTGTATGAAAATCCATGCCAATTAATACGTTAAGGTCAAAGGTCATGGTCAAGATGGAACAAAAGGTCGAGAAATAAGCTGCCTCGGCGGAGGTCTGCTTTCTACCGAGTGCCACTCTAGTTACTTAAATGTTTTCGTGACCATTGGCTATTTTACAGTAAGGTTTTGTTGACTACTGAATATTTGAAGTTTCTAGAATTATGCATAAGTTAATAAAGAAATACGAAATTAAATGGCATACAGCCTTTTTATGTTCTAGGTTATCAAGAGTCTTTATTCCTCTCATAAGAGATTAATTTGTGCAACTTTTCCAGTATCGTAGGTAGGAACGTGAAATAAAAACTTCGGGAAAGCGGCGGATATTGACTTCGAATTTACATTGCCGATATTGTATACATTTTCAGAAACTTATAAAGCTTTCATGGTCTTAAAAATATCCTTACAAAGGGGCATTTTTTAATCCAGATTACAAAGGTAGAAAAT